>NC_069738.1:9449511-9712011 GCF_027358585.1 Pangasianodon hypophthalmus
AGAGACACCATAAAACACTAGTTTTCGGTTCCTCTTTGCGAAGTCTTGCCAACTTAATCGACTTCAATTGTGAGCCATTTGTTAATTTGTAATTTGTGAACCTCAGACTGTTTATCGTGTTTCCCTTTTATGGCCGTTAGGATGAATTCACCAGTTGTTTGCCTTTCTGTGTTTTAATCTGGCCTGCTTTTCTGACTATGATTTGGCGTTACATTCTGCTCAATAAACACTAATTTTTTTTGTGACTGTGGAACTGTACTGCACTGTAGGGATGAGCATCATTCTTCCAAAAGGTATTCCCGTAAATAGTGTTTTGATGATCTCCTAAGACATACTAATCAAATCATTCACAGTCCCTTGGATGGGGGCGTGGTTATCCTGGAAGAGAACATTCCCATTAGGATAGAAATGTTTCATTATAGGATATAGGTGACCAGTCAGAATAACCTTCTGATCTGCAGTTCTCCTAAGGGTACAAGTGGACCCAGACAATGCCAGCAAAACATAACAGACTCACTGTTGTTTTTCTGGCTACTTGTCTGTATGCTGAGACTTATTCATAGGAATAACGAAGCATAAAACGACAAAAAAAAAAAAAATGCAATGCAGCACAGTTACACTCTGATTCATGTTCAGTTCTTTCTATCGGAGCGTCCCAAAAGGTTATACGGTTCAGAATCTAATCCATGTTAGAACAAAATATGTGACTCTCCACACAGGGTAAAGGCTATAATGATGATATTATAAACAATTGTGTTCCAATTTATTTTATACACTATTAATGTTTTCAAGATTAATGAGGTCTTATGCAGGGCTCTACAAATTGAAATGCATTTAATTTGTATGCAGTTCAATACACTTTTACCTAATCATGCATTATGTATGCTTATCTATTCATAAGGGATTATGGATATGGAATCTACATCTTCTGCTGCTTGCATGTCTGGACCCAAGTTGTAAAGGCTGCCTATATTATTCCATTTATTGAATAAGCAGATTCATAAGAAGCCACACAAGCCAACTCATCTAAAAAGTTATGAAGGGTTAAGCTTATCACAAGAGGCAGTGTTACCTGTCATAGCATTTTTTATGACTTTATTCATATAGAATCCAATGAAACCTCTCATGTTCCTTAGAATCTTTGTGAATTTCTGAGTGAGATTCGGTTTGACTGGGTGGCTCTGTCTAATCCATAAGAATAATATAAATTGAAAAAAAAAAAAAAAATGTGAAATCAAGCCTGTCAAGACTCATTTCCTTTCTTCTTCCTGCTCTCTTCTGAAGTTTCATCCTTTCACCTTCACAATCTTACCTTTAATAATTACACTCTGACACATCAAACTCATAACAGCCTTCATGATGAAATGCAAAGAAGCGCCCACATACTCAGCCACAATGCTCACTGTCTCAGTCATACCTGCTGGCTGTGAATACATCATCTGACAATACAATGCCAAAATGGATGGATACTGTTGTAAAGGTTAATGTTAATTATTACACAAAACACTATCCAGAACTTCAATTCATTTTTGAAATTACTAATCAGGACTCTCAAAATCAGGAAGCTAGTCAGATGTGGTAGGAATGTGGCATAAAGCTAAAAGACAGTGATACCTTGACGTAGCATGTAATTTAAAGCAGACGGTAGGAACAGAGCTAAATGAGAGTACGGATGGAGAATGTGGAGTAAGGAGGATGGTCCATGCATAGGGATTTCTTTGGCACACAGTGGGAAGCAGAATTAAAGCAATTGTGCAGCAACAGGGATACAAAGAAAGGAAACCATAAAAAACATCCTCATGTCATCATTATCTCTTCTAAAATGTGGGTTTCGATCCATGTGGAGTCTCACCAGGCTGTAGGAATGATGTTTCTCTTTATAGTGATGGTGCTGATGTTCTGTTTTAGCATGCGCTTGTGTGCAGAAATATATATTAATATTTCCACATTGGATTAATTGATCATTGTGCATGGCTAAAAAAATCCTCACTTCTAGTTAACTGAAACCATGATGAAACTTTGCATTATGACTGAAAGCAGCATCAAATAGAGTTTGTATTATTCTGTTAAATTTGCAAAGCCCTGTACAACAAATGTACAACATGATCTGCACTTTAAAGAAAAAATAAAGACTGACACATGCTGGCTTGGCAACATTTACCAAACTTCTAGAGAACAGCCCTGGAGGATAGCCGAATTAATCAGGAAGCTTTCCTTAATTATGGCTGGCTGTTCTGGTCATCCATTTGAGTGTGAAGAGCAACCTCTTAAATAGGTTAAAAAAAAAAAAAAAAGACTGCTTTGTATGGCTGGGGCGTCTTTTCATTTGGTCATGTTCAACAAATTCAAACAGAAATGAGCAGCAGAAAAAGAAGAGCATGCTTCTTGCTTCTAGTGCATACAAATAACATTGAGATCCAGGAATTGCTGAGCTGAGCTTTTACTATTTTATTACATGGTTTTTATCAGCCCATGCTGCAGCAACACCGCACCAATCCATTCACCTTGCATAGGGCATCTTTCTTACAACAGACAGCACTATGCCACTACATCGCCACATTACCCCGAGGTGCTTAACCTCCTTAACAGACAAAGCAGCAGGAGCACAATAGGGATGGGAGAAGACACTTTGCTTCTGTGTCAGTGCACAGCAAGAATAGGGCATATCCAAGTGCAACCCTGGTGTCTGTACAATGTAGACATTTTACTCGTGTGGCTGATAACACAACTGAATCCAGCCTCCTAAAACTCGTATGTAAAGCCGGTTTAACACTGTGTGATTTCAGTGGGCTTTTAAGATTATTACTTTTCACGCTGTACGACACTATATATATGATCCTGAATAAAATCTTGGCTGAATTCTATAAAAAAAACATGATAATGTGCTCTTCATGTCAGATTATATGATAAAGAACCTCTAATGGTAGACCAGAAATTAAAGAAACTAATTACATTCTGCTTATGTCATCAATCAGAGCGATCATGTAGAAAATGGGGTCGCATAAACAGAAACATTCTTGTGAGATTGCGAATAAGAATATTTTTGCTCTCCATTAGCATGTTTGCTTTACCTTTCACCATCGCGACTACTGTATTTGTAGCTGTCTCATGAGTCATTCTTTGCCTTTGGTCACAATGAAACTAAAGTGGTGGCCGTTGACTACATCACATCATGTGTTCTAAGCCCATTGAGCTCAACTCACGACCAAAAAAAGTGCCATGAAAATCATAGTGCAACCACGACTTAACACTCTGTTCTTCATCAAGCCACATGTATTCTCACATCCAATGCGCAGGGAAGATCTTCTGAGCCTTTGTGGATGGTTCTCTGGTGGCGTTTTCACAACTTAATTTAAAACAAAAACAGCGAACACAGCCTCATTTTCATTGTCACTCCACAGATAAGAAATATAAAGTTTCTGTCACTGTGAACATACATATTTCCCATTTACAGCAAAAATGAATTCTGCAAATCCTTTGTGTTTGCTGCTCTTCCTTATGTGCAATAGAACACCAGTTCATCCTTTTTAAATACTTTCACTGTCACCACCATAAATTCACCTTGGTCAGCTTGCATCATGTCCACTGACATGGTGCCTACTATTAAACCACCCTTCTTGTCTTGTTTTTATAGTTCCATTAAATCTGCTGGTCTGGAACCATGGAGTCAGTAACATCAGGAGTCAGTAAATCCAGCCCAGTACTGTTTGTATTTTAGTGAAAAGGATTATGGGATACCATGCCCGTTATCCTGATCAGGGCTCAGTGACGGTGCCCAATCAGATCTACAGACCATGACTAGGCTTTCATGTATAGCAAACATGGCAAAGCTTGAAAGGTTGACCCAATGTGCCAAGGCAGCCATGAGCTGGTATCCTTGATATCGCAAAATAAAAGATATAACTCTATTGTGGTTTCTTCTAGATGCATTGGCCATCATCATAATCACCCGTTCTCTCATAATTTCCAAATCCCTATGTAAAATGGATCAACTAACATTAAAGATGATGTTGCGGCCAAAAGGATAGGTGACAAAAATATTTCAGATAGCATAGCATGGCTGAAGTATTCACATATCAATCAATTTCATAATTCTGCAAAAAAAAAAACAAAAAAAAAAAACATAGAATAACAAAAGTGCCATTCACTTGGTCAAGCAAGTGCTGGACCAGAGCCATGGCTATTATTGTTGACGACATCTAATCCAACGCCATTTTCTTGCCGAAGCATTCCTTTTTACAACAGAACAAAGCCCTGTCACTTGACTGGCGACTTCAATAAGCAGTGCAGCCACAGATGAATGGAGCGGTAAAAGAAATCACCTGCCAACCAATTTCCTCGATTCATCAATCTCCCTCGGCATCTTATCCACACAGGAAATCAAAAGGCA
Source organism: Pangasianodon hypophthalmus (assembly GCF_027358585.1). Lineage (NCBI taxonomy): Eukaryota > Metazoa > Chordata > Actinopteri > Siluriformes > Pangasiidae > Pangasianodon > Pangasianodon hypophthalmus. The sequence goes on from NC_069738.1 coordinate 9,453,902, forward strand.
TGATAAAGAATATTGCACATCAGAAAGCCTAACTCTCCTTAGCAACATATTGCTGCCTTGTAAGTGGGAAAGACATCGATCCATTGACAACTTGTTCTGACACTGGACACAATGGCACAGTAAATCTAATTGAGGGTGAACTGCTGTAGGAAATTTCTAAACTGGATTGCTGTTGTAACGGAGAGGCGAGGCATGACTCCAAATGTGGCAACCTTGCTAGCAGGACAATCCTAGCATGCAGAGAGAAGCATATCAGAAGCAAATATGGATCTTTCACAACCTGTGTCTTTTCCTCTTGAGTAAATTGGCTTTTCTGCCAGGTCTCACTACTGCTTTAGCTAAAAAAGCATAGTTTTCAGGTCACATATTACCAGGGTATGGGGTCAAAGACTGGATATACCATAGATTTTGGCACCTCTGTGTTACATTCAAAGAGACTGATGATTATTACAAAAAGCCATGATACCAATAGACAAAGACATGCCATGATGGGAAAATGGCTAAACATAAGAAATGGGTGTCTCACTAAGTGGGTGAATGAATATTACTATATACTATAATGTGTAGATTCATTCATTCATTCTTTCACCATCACGGTGGATTTGGAGCCTATTCCAGGCACACTGGGTGAAGGGTGGGACTCCAGTCCATCACAGAGTACCATACATACACACACCCTCACACTTTCACATGCATGGGTAATTTAGCGTAGCCCATCCACATACCAGCATGTTTTGGGAGGTGGAAGGAAACCAGAGAACCCAAAGGACAACCCATGTGGATAAGGGGAGAACACGCAAAACTCAAAATGCCTTAAATGCCACCCACAATACATAGATGATTGTACAAATTAAGTTTACAACAGAATGTTTTCAATAGTTAACACTGTATGTCAGATGCATTAAAGATGCTACACTTTGATGAAGCATATGGTACCACAACTGTAGCATATGGTGAGAAAATTGGACATTGAGATAAATACGGCAATGCGATGTGTCTTCTCCAGTTCATTAAATTTGTCTCAGTATTTTGATAAATGATGAAATATTATACACTAACAGTAGATTATACTGCACAAGTATACAGCAAACATATCAAATCATGGGGAAAAATAAATACATTGATAAAAAATAAACAGTCATTGATGTGTCTAATTACATGCTAGGTTCACCCATCCTAAGATCACACACCTGATCATGCTTGTCGGCCACATTGATCTATCTCATCAGACCACACTAATCAATCCACTGTGCTTGACGATCCACTGTTCTAATGAGTCTTTCTAGCCTCATCTTCAAAGTCTTCTCTTCCTGTTAAAGGAATTAAGCTACTCTAAGATATAAGTCAACTAAAGAATGGATCGATACTTGGTTCTCTGGTGTTTTCTTTGAAAATCCTACTCTTGCCAGCATCCCCAATAATTTCCATTATTCTTGAAGGCGCTAAGCACTATGGTAAAAAAATCAATATACACCAGACTTCTAACTTTTTATAAGCAAGGGATCATAAGTATAGTGAAAAAGGGATGTGACTAAAACAGGGAGAGTAAAAGGGGAAAGTAATTTGATAGCTGTCTAGAATGCAAAATGGCAAAGTAACATTACAGAGATGTTACGATGTATATGGAGGGGAAAACGTACAGAGAAGCTATTCTAAAGTAAAAGTTATCAGTACTGTCTCAAAAACCTACAAAATTAAAAGTATGGAGTGAAAGTTAAAAAGTATCTACATTTAAACACACTCAAGTATTCCAGAGTAAATATTTTGAACTAATCAAAAATTAACAACCCAGACACGATTTTTTTCAAATAAAATATTTATGAAATATTCTTCTAATTCAGAGAAATCTAGAATTTATCTTCCTGGTTAATTAATGATAAATAATCCCAGTGCAAAGAATGTTAGCAATGAAAACAAAACTAGCTAGCAAATTTCTGAAACTTGAATTTGATTGGATATCTTTCAAAAAAAAATTAAGTGTAAGCACACCTGAAAAATCTTTACTAATTTAATGAAAATTAAATTATAATTTCAATCATACTTCAGTACGAAGTACAAATCTTCCAAACTAATATTTAACTATGGTAACAAAGTACATTTACTGAAGTATTTTCCACCCCTGTGTATACGATGCAGGAAATGTTGTGTATATTACATGCATTCGTTTAAAGGATGTCAGGAAATACACATACAAATGATATTAATAATGTTTAGCATTGCTTCACACTGTTTCTAACTCAATTACTTTATGCAGTCAGCAATAGAAAATATAACTTGTATTTTCACTGATGTTCAGACACCGACGGCTAATGTAATCATCCCCGCATATTTGTTTGTATTGCCTCACATGTAGCATCAGCATATGGCTTAATTGCACTGATAATTCCTCCATGTCTAGTTTACTTACTCCAAGTCCCTAGCACTCCTCCTTTGCCTGATGCATCAGATGCTTTCCTGCTGCTGCAGTCATTTAAGCAGAATTAAAAGAGAAATTAAAATATTTGTAGATTGAACATGCGTGCAGTGTCTCTGATACTCTAAACAAGAGATTTTACTCAGTAGGTATGATAATAAAACCTTAATTTTCATCCTTTCTCCCTCTGCCGCTACCTCTCTAGTGCATTTCCAATTTCCAGGCTTAAATAACTTTTTTTTTCTGCATGGCTGAACCCGAATGATATCCGTCTAGACTTATCACTAATTTGTCTTCCGGAATTAATTTTCACAGCAGAAAGTATAATGTTTTAATGAGTTTTTATTGCATATTGATTGCAAATAGATACCTTTTGTCAAGGTTTCATATGAATAATGTGGCGGAATGCTTCTGTGTGACAGGGCCTGTCAGTCTTTTCAAAGGGGACTCTATTTGTCGTCTGTGTCATTTGTGTGTGTGTATGTTAATGTGGGTGTGTGTGCATTTGGCAGCTTTATCTGGATAATTCAATGCATGGAATAGATAGAGTTTGCATGGATATAAACACATTATCAAGGCAAGACTCGGAAATGTAATCACCGTGCGTGGACAACAGATGAGATGGGGGTGGAGAGGTGAGAATAACCCAAACAATGTGTGCTCTGGCACGATTACAGAGATATTAATATGACGAGCAGTATTAGAATCAATGAAACAGCCTGCTGTCATATACTAAATAAAAATATATTCCAGCCCATAACTGCTTTTAATCATTGTGCCAATTTATGAATATATGCAGTGCTGGTAGTCTGGAAGCATTTGGATCATGAGACTTGTGTCTTGGTACTCCAGAACTTGAAATGAAGTTACAGAATGTCAGCTTTAATTTGTGAGAATTTCATCCTGAAAAAGAGAAAATTCATCCTGCTGGTTCTGTTAGCATTAACATCGAGAAAGTGAGCGTCACTCCATAAGACTTTGTTCCAAAATTCTATTCATTTTTTATTTAACATTGAAAAAAAAAAATGTAGCCTTGTTTCAGACATTTTTTTCATATTGTGCTCCTTTTCCTTGACACATCCATATTTATTGTTTGCAAACTATTGAACAGTTAGCATTCATGATTGCAAGTAAACACTGAGTTAAGCATATTCAACCTCTGCTGTAATCTCTTGTCAGCAGTCAATCTGTTTCATTAACAACGTGCAAAACAGTTAATTGTATCTTTGCAATAAAACTACCAGAGCTGAGCAATGCATTATATCACAAGTTCTCATTGATGACATAATGATTATGATGTGGGGTAAACTACTATGTTTAAAAGCAGATAGGCAGCTGCATTCGTGATTTAATTTTTTTTTTTTTTAAGTGTTTCAAGTCTGTAATGGGTTTATGTCACGTTTCCTCTAAATATAAAACATGGTCAACAGAGAAGTTGTTCCAAAAACACTAAACTTATGGTCTGTCTAGAATGAAATCAGCCCCAGTCTTACTTCTTCATATCATTCTGTGCATTTTTCTCACGACTAGTGGTGCTATTGTGCTTGGTTCCACAAATGTCCAAAATAATCTGCCTTAAGATACTTGCTAACAGCAAATAATTTGATGTGAATGTCAAAAATGAAACCTGATAGCCTCTTTTCCACACCTTTATTGGTTCTCATTTTAGCATACAGCAGCAGATTCCTTATTAAAATTCCACTCAATGCTTTTTGCTGTCTCTATAACTGCATTTTGTTATACTGCACACCTTTAATATATATATATATTTTTGTTTTGTTTTGCATGGACCAACATGCAGTGGCCAGAAAAAAACACTGAGCACTCAATTATTTAATGCATTAATTATGATAATGCCCAAACTCTTACACTATCTACATACCACACTGTATATTACACCAGGAATAAAGTATGCCCTTAAAGGAAGTCTCAGCTCCTTCAATACTACGAATCTTAGGGTATTAGCGATTTAACAAGTCATCTGAAGCTATAGAAGAGTACTGAGTGAGGTTTAATACCCTCTTCAGTGTAATCTCTGCTACTTAGGGGAGATCACTTGCCATTCCCAGGTGCACAATCTCCAACCACAGAAAGAGTAGATATCTGAGAGGTTCATTGATTAGTTGGAGTCCAGACTTCCATATTGCATTCCAGAGGTCGATGAACTATGTAGGAAGGTGTAGAGAACTTCAGAACGTTTGACTTTTCTTTTAGATTTCCATCTCCGATTGCCAAGAAAGCCTTTAGGAAATCTTCAATAAGCACAAAGAGTTGTTCCAACCTCCTGGGTATTTCTCTAATAGGCTCTAAACTGTTACTTTCCTCCATGGGCAGTGCCGACGTAACTGAAAAGTCTCTGAGCAGAAGCTGGCAAGCTGAAACTAGAATGCTGAAGGATGACTGATTGCAATGATGCACTGTCAAAGACTGTGGTACACACTGATTCTCAAGACAAAGGCAGCAAATAAATCTGTATAGTACCAGATGGACATAAAACAAATCTCATCTCAACAGGATATTTTGGAGAGAGCTATGTGAAAGGAAGGACTGATGTGAACCAGTTCAGGATTTAGGACCATCGTTGGCTTTCATCGTGTGTGACTCATGGCACTAATGGCTTTCATTGTGTGTGACTAAGGGCTCTGTTTTCGTGATAATGGTGCAAATGCAGAAACAAGGCATAAGATTGCAGAATTCTACAGTATATTTTTAATATTCGAAAGCTGGCACAGAGTGCAGTAAAGGTAAACATGGTATGGGCTTTAATGAAGATGGAATGAATGAATGGAGGTGTGGTTGGGTGTACTGCTGCGATATCCATTCAAATCACCTTTAAGAACTGAGCATGAGGAATGACATATGACTTCATATCAAACTGAATTTTAGTGGTAGAAATAGCCAGCTGATTTTAGGTTGATATTAATATTCACGTCATATTTTTTACATTGATTTGGCAAGCTTCCTATTAAATCATCTTCCCCATGCCTGTTTATTGCTAAAACATTATAAACACCAAATTCTCAGTGGAAATGATAACTTTGGGTCACTATGAACACAATTAAACACAATTAATTGTTGTTTACTTGGATAAAAGCTCATTTTCTATGCAATCCCTACCACATCTCCATCACTTTATTTAACTAATCACTACAAATCACAAGAGACCTAAAGCCCCATGAGAGCTTTATCTAGATAATGTGCTTCACACCAGCTCCAACAGGAAAAAAAAGTTGATACTGATACTATTCTGTTAAATGTCAAGTTAAAAGTCTGTAAGATGTGTTTACTATATTAAAACAACACATTAATGTTACTTTCGACTTATTTCTATGGAGTTTACGCTTCACTTATGTCCAAAAAATCCCACTAGGACAGATAGTCTCACGGACTTTGTGTCTCACAGCTGGGGTGGATTTAAATGGTGGTAAAAATACAAGCTCATGCGTGACTAAAAAAAGGGTTTAATAAAGACTTCAGTATGAATTGGCCTTTAGTAAACACAACCGAGTTATTTGACTTATTTGTTGACTTATGCATAAAATAATTAGGTCTAGTTATGATTTGGCTGAAGTAGCTTATTTATGTTGAACTGGGGTGCACTAATAAATGCACATATTTGGTTCAAAATGGGTTCAAAAATCCCACAGCACTGGTACATTTCGAATGTTATACCTTGTTTTGCACCATTCCACCCATATCACTGCAGAGCATTAATGGCCACAAAAACAGAGCAGCAATGCCAAAATATTGCTTGCATATAACCAAAATAGCAACAAATCAGCGTTAACCAGCAAATTACACTTCAGTAATGATTCAAGGGAATGGAGGTGTATCCATAATTAAACACTTTTTACTTAAATCAGGACGAAATCCTAATTTTTATGGAAATATTCAGCAAATCCTATTAAAGCAACTAAATGAAATAAATGGGGGTCCAGCAAGGCCAACATGACAGGCATTAATGCTCAATCACCGAGTGTCAGACTGACTTGAGTTAAGCTCAGAGAGCTTTTTTCTTGTGCCACAAAGAGAACTAACAATCAGAATGACTGCCACGGTCAAGCACTTCCAGAAAAAATTCTCACACCATCATAATATGGCATTGAGTCAAGGTTCAAATAACACATATAATGCAATTAAAAGCCTAGTAGTTTAATGTAAAGCATGTCTTTAAGATATTCCAGCTCATAATGCCTGTAATTGTACTTAGTTAGGCAGCTACTTATGGGAAATCCAACTGTAGGTCAAATACTTCATGAAAAATGCTTCATGATTTCTAAGCTACAGATCTTGGAATGAATATAATTCACCTGGATAACATACTGTAATTTGTAAACTAAGAAGGCTTTTTTTTTTTTTTTTTAATAACCCCACTGGAAAAATCGCAGTAGGTTATACTGCGATATAATTTCTGGCTCTAAGAGATCCTCAACCTCAGCTACATCACTTGAGTTTGTAATTGGTCTCAACTAGAGATGCGTGTGTGTGGGACTGTTTTTTTCTTTGGCACAGTTATTATTTTTGGTTTGCACCTGTCCATGATATTTTCTAACCCCATTTACATGGCTCTATTTCCCTGTATAAACCCCTGTGACCCTGACCAGGCAGTTACTAAGGACGAATGAATGAATGAAACATGGTCTTTATTTGTTCCACGAGCTTGAGTAAAAACACTACCACTCACACAAGTTTTTTTTATTGCTTCCCAGGATCCCAGTCCCAACACACACCTCTAGTTTCAGATGCTCTGTGAACCTTTCTAGCACTCTTTCTAAAAAGAAGAAGAAGGAGAAAATAAAACAACCATACATATATATATATATATATATATAAAACCAATTAAATAAATGTATGTATAGATATGTATTTGCCATATAATTTATTATTATAGCTAAGAATTCTGGGACCTAAAATAGAATATTGCTCTGTTCCTCGAACCCTCTTTAATGTCACATTATAGACATATTCATCTATATTCACCTGTCAACCCCTAGAATTGTCAACACCTCCCATACCAACAGCAATGACCGAATTCAACAATACACACCATTTAATTATATCCTCAGTGTTTAACTGGATACATTTGGTCCCCTGGTTTAATTGCAGACCCTGTGACCTTCAAAATCATCACTATATACAATAATCATCCCTATATACGTACTGCAATGGTATGGATTCTGCAAGTCTCTGGAGCTGAACTGGAGGGACGAATGACATTCTTCAAAAAGATATTCCTTTGAGTAATCATGGTTAAAAACCATTCAGTGGGCCCTCATGCCCTGAGGATGGGGCATTATCATCCTGGAGGAGACTACTCCCATCAGGAAAGCAATGTTTGTGTATTGATTTGCAGTGACCCTTCCCTCTGAGGGGACAAGTGATCTCATTGTAGGGGTCAAGCATTCAGACCTGCACTGCTCTCTTGTTCAACGCCACACATGCACTCGCCCACTTGTTGAGAATATGATAAAGGATGACTCATCTGACCAGATCACGTTTTCCACATCTCTGTAGACCAGTCTCTGTGGTTTTTCTAACACTGAATTCTCAAATGTGCATTCATCTTTGTAATGAGTTGTTTATGCACTGCAAACCTACTACAATATCCCTCTCTGTTTTGAGAGAAAAGAAACGTAGGACGAATTTGGCCACACAGTTTTTAATTTTTGTCTGTTGTGTTTCTTGGTTAACAGTTTAATTTTGAGTGATGTATAGTAGCATTATGCAAATAGGTATACTGTAGTGTCACTCATTGTGTCACTCTGTTTTTCTCCCTGTGTGTGCTACTTATACTGACATCCTTTAATGTGTTAGTGATTATAATATTTCCTTCATGATTCTCTAAACCATTATATAATAAGCATGTGTGATATATACATACACTCACAGACCACTCTTAAAGGAACACTAGTACTCCTGCTGATTCATGCAATTATCCAGCAGCAGCACATTGCATAATACCTTGCAGATACAGGTCAAGAGCTTTAGTTAACATTCACATCAAGCATCAGAATGGGGAAAAATATGATTGCAGTGACTTTGACCATGGCATGGTTGTTGGTGCAAGACGAGCCGGTCTGAGTATTTCAGAATCTGCTGATCTCCTGGGATTTTCACAAGTAACAGTCTCTACAGTTTAGACAGAATGGAGTGAAAAACAAAAAACATTCAGTGAGTGGCACTTCTGTGTGCTTTGTTTATGAGAGAGGTCAGAGGAGAATGACCAGACCGGTTCAAGCTGACAGGAAGGCTATGGTAAGTCAAATAACCACTCCTTGCAACCATGGTGAAAAGAAAAGCATCTCAAAATGCACAACACATTGAACACTGAAGCAGATAGGCTACAATAGACCATATGATGTTCCACTCCCATCAGCCAAGAACAGGAATCTGAGGCTACAGTGGGCACAGGATCACCGAACATGGGCAGTTGAAGATCGGCAAAAGATCAGGTGATCTTTCTCTTTTATACATATGAAGGTCGAACTTTTATTTTGCACAATACTCCAAAGTTTTATTTATTATATTTCTATTATTACTTAATTTTGTTATATTTTTCAAATATAACAAATATTATGGCACCAGGAAAGATTTACTAATGGCCTACAGTGCTACATGCTTATCTGCTCCAGCAAATGTCAAAATCTTAAAATATATGAAAATGAAATTATAACGTGGCTAACATTGAACGAATGCTAACTGCAAACAAAATCTAACTTTGTTCACCTGAACTGTCTTTTGGGGTATACAATTTTATCTTTGTGATATAGAAATAATGTGATTAACGTTGTGTTGAGGTTAGATTGAAAATGAAAACGCAACTGTGCTGTATAAGAAGATCCTTCTTGATATAATTTGCAGAAAGCGCAAACGGTAACTGCTGAGCCACTTGTGCTGTTGTAGCTGAGCATGCACTACAGACATTGTTAAAAAAATAACTAAATATATAAAAAAATAAAAAAGGAACCTATTTCTAAACTTAACCTAGGAATAGAGGCTGACATAAGGCTTTGTGGTTTCGGTGTTTGTGTGTGTGTGTGTGTGTGTGTGTGTGTGTATATACTCCATATAGACACAAGGTAAATGCTTTCCTTCACTGACTGATGTAGACAGAACTTTTTTGGGGTAACTTCTAGCCATCCAACTGACCAGTCAAGCTAGAGGTTGTACTTTAAATTTATACCTTTATATCAAATTAAAGAGCAAAAATAAAAACAATACATATAATAAGTACAATAAATATGTTATAATTATAATAATTACATGCTGGTTTGTACCATGATGTTCTCTATAATTATAGTAACAAACTCATAGATGAACATATTGTGAGCTCACTTTTTTTGTTCGAATGTAAGGAATATTTGTTGCATTTTTCTTTCATTTCTTTAATTTAGTTCACTTATCATGCAATTACTATATTGCTGGTTCATGCTGTGAAGGTATTTAGTCTATGTCTGCACCTGTGTTTACACTGGGGCCACATTACCATTAAGGAAAACAAATGGATGAACACGGTTATTTACTTCTATCAGTTCACTTCCTGTAGAGTGATATTCCGTAATCTGTTCAGGAACGTACTTTCAAGCATGTCCTAACTTTATACTGATTTTTGTAGCAGCATTACTACAAGTAATTATCAATCAGGTTTTTGGATATGAGAGTGAAAATTCAAAGAAAATTTAAATTTTTCTTCCTTTTTGTCAACACATTAAGAATTAATACTAGTTTGAAAAGGAAAACAAAATGCTGCATTATTACCACTAGCCGTATTATTGAACCAATTTATCTTGCTGTAGCTCTGAGTGAACCTACATCTTGATGCCAGGGATATATCACCCTCCATAAACAGCAGTTTAACTGCAACAGTTTGCTCAGTAGAAAGAAATATAGATTACTGCAAAGCTATGCAGATGAGACCTTGAATACCTGTCTTGGAGGAAATGTTTATCTCTCACAGTCTCAGATAAGCAGCTAATCTGAAGCTTCTGAAAAACCAATTGATATTTTTCAAATGAGTTTTTTTTTTCAACTGTCATATAAGCCATAATTAGTATAGATGTAAGATAATTAGTAAGAAGGTATAGAGCAAAGAATGTGTATTACGTCAGTCAGTTTTCTTCAAGCAAATCCACTGCTAACAGACACGAACACACGCACACACACACACATACACACACAGAGCATTATAGTTTCATGAGTCTTGATTATCAGGATCATATCCAGATCATCCACATAAAAATGCAGATATGAATACACCCAAGATGCATAAAACAGATTTAAATCTGATTACTCATGTAAAAGGATCTGTGTGTCCAAATCACATTTGACAGCTAAAACCTCTCAATACATTGCTTTATAACACACACGGTCCATGACCTTCAGAACCACCATAGTCACTGTACACAAGAACCATATTTGCTCATTAGCAATTTTAGACCAATATCTACATGTGACATGTTACATTTTCAAAATTAGCCAGCCCCAGTCTAAATCACTGAAAATGCCCAGCACGATCTGCTCCCGCTAGTCTTCAGTTCATTCTTGGCACAAATTGATCCATGGACTGAAGCAGCATTTGCAATGCCTGCTGTATTTAACTGTTTAAACAATCCACTGCTGAAATGGGTGCCTTTAGGGAAGTTAAAAGTCAGTCAGCTGTGTGAATTTCAATTCTGTGTTAATTTTCATACTGTGTGGATTTCAATAGTGCAACCAGGGACAGATGGTATAAACGGGCTTGCAGCCTCAAAGATAAAAAGACATCAATGTAAGATTTCATTTTTGGCATCCACATTAGATTATTTGCTGTTAGCAAATGTCCTAAAGTGGATTACTTAGGAGTTTTGTGTAACCAAGCACAACAGCACCACCAATGGTCATGAGAAAAAATACACAGCATGGCATGAAGAAACGAGGCTGCGGCTGATTTCTTTCTGACCCAGACTGTAGACCCGTATAGCCTATTTGTGTAGTGACACTCAGTGATATTTTTCAACCTGCATCACTGAAATATCTGTAACATAGCATCAGCAGTGATTGAGGAGACACATGTCAAATACACACGTGGGTGTAATGAACCTGAAACAAGGTGGATTCTTTCCACTATTCTTTTTTCACAAAACCTAAAAGTAGATAGACCAAGCACACATTGTCTAATCAAAGTACAAATTACAGAAACTGTATTGTAGCTGTAACCCTTTCATTAAAATCAAAAGCATTCATCTTATAGTGCTTTTTGATTTGAATGAAAAGGTTACAATTACATTCAGAGGAAACGCAGCATGAATCCAGTACAATATTACAGTCTTGAAACAATTTCCAATTTTTTTAGATCACAAATGCAGCTGACTATCTGCCCTGGAATCTGTGTATGTGTAACAGTTTGCCATACACCATTCTTATTATGTTTGCAATTTTTATTATAACTGCAACTATCTTCTAGAAAAGAGAAACAATCCAGCAAGCTGGATGTAAACTGTTATAGGCTGTTCTGTACCAAGTGAATTTCAACCTGTTAACTGGAGACATATTTAATTATATTAAGTATAAAGATTTTATCAGAATAAAATCCACATACAAGCCACATTAGGCAACCAGATGCAGACAGGCTTTTGTCGTTTCTGGGGGGTTTTGCATACTGAATATTCATCTGTGAACTGTAAAATACAGATTTACGCAATGTCTGTTAAAAATCTGATTGGATAGCTCATGTTGATGGGGTCAGAATTTTGCAACAGAGCTCGAAGGAAAAATATATTCAAAAATATTCACCATATGAGAGAGATTAAGGACTGTTAGAAAAGCATTCCATCATCTACATTACAATGCTGGTTGAGAGAATGTCACAAGTGTGTGCAAAGCTGTCATCAAGACAAATAGTGGCTATTCTGAAAGGAGGACAATATGAGATTTGTTCTGAATACTACTATTTTGGTCGTTGCTTAATACGTGTTAAATCATAGTTTTGACATCTTCCTTATCTTCTGAAAAGTTGAAAATACATGACAGTAAAACAAGTAGAGGAAGTAGAGAAATTAAATAAAAAGCTTTTATTTCCTGTTAATACCCACAGTGATAATATTATACAATCACCAAAGCTGCATCTTTTACGTAATATTTTTCATTTCATATTTTTATGTTTTCTTATTGCATGTTTAATGACCAGGATGTACCTGGAATGACCATGATTTAAGACTAGAATTATTAAGCAATAATATATACAGTAGATAATAATATTAAATGATAAAAATGAACTGAGAAGAATGGTAAAGGGTCTTTTGAATTCATTAATTGTGGCAAAAAAAGAAGAGTTGTGGCATTAGTGGACTGCTGGGTAAGGGCAAGTAACAGAAAGTAATTCAGTTTTATGTATTTATTAGGTTTTTCAAATTTTAGTCAGGTTTAACTGTGTTCTTGTCATATGTTGGATACTGTATGCTGTAATCTCACAGACTAGACATTAACAAGTATAAGCTGTAAAGCAATGCTGCTATCTGTATCTGTGCAGTGCTCCAAATTTTCATATCTGAATCTGTATTTGGATTTAAACCAAAACGGGAAGGATTATTTAAAAAATGTTGGTTTTAGTTCCCCAAATATAAACAAATTCGCAGCCTAATTTAAACCACCATGGACGTGACCAGGTAGCATTGCACATTCACGTTAATAAACGTTAGTCACACACCTTGTTAGTCACACAAGCTTCATATCTCACCATTCACTCATGAAAGTAGACATCCTCCTGCTATTTTGTGTACCATGGGATCCCAGTTCCAATGCTCATCTCTACTCTCATTTAGATGCCCCATTCTGGCAAGTTTTCTCCCAAAAAAAAAAAATTGCACCTCCTATTCATATCTGTATTTATGTGTATCTGTTTAGAACATTATTATTATATTGTCATTTCAAATAAAGAATCCGTATCCAGTTGCATCCTCAATAACAAGCAAATAAATCTGCATCTTGAATTTTATATTTAATATCAAATTAATCTGTTTTTTTTTTAAAGATCAAAAGTGTCCTATTGATTAAAATTCATTTTAAAAAACTCATACGACTTTGAAACAAATTTGCTTTTTTTTCTGCTGAAGTGCTGTGTGGACAAAGTCAAGTCACTCTTTGTTTTGTGAATGATAATTACTATCTTCCCTGCCTCACAATCACAGCAGAATCTGAAAATCTGACACAAATCTGACACTGCTTCAAGCTGTTTTATATGCAGCCAGCACAGCGTACAGTATATAACCATGACCAGGATAAAGCAGTTACTGCTGATATACAGCAGTGTTTGTGTGTCCTACTAAGAACAAAAGTGTCATCTGGCAACACATCATGCAAGTGTACACTCAAGCAAGGGTCCTAGAGAGAACTATAATCAATTTGAACAGACAGACAGACAGAGAGACAGACAGACAGGTAGACAAATCGGATTCTGCCTCACTTTAGATTAAAATGGCTGCCAAATGGGTTCAAGTTACTAAGTTACTAATAACAATAAGTAACAAGACATCACAAAATGAATAAGTCATAAAGAAATGAAAGCAAAAATTGGACAGATTTGAACACTTACCTCATGTATGGAAAATAAAGTAAGATGATAAAGAATCATAAATACTGCCCAATGATCTTTTTCCTGGCAACATGTAATAAAACTGACCCTATATAAAGTCTTTTTTCAAGGGTCTTATTATGAATAATGAGGTCCTGGGTCCCCAAGTTGTCACCACCACCAAAAAAAAAAAAAAAAAAAGAACAAAACAAAAACGAGGGCCAGAGGGCTAACACATTTACACAGCCTAAGCCACACACTGGCTCATTAATAAATTGCAACAGACATGCAAATTAAGACGAGACACTGGGGGACAGAGACAAGAGGAGACTGTGCCTTGCATCCTATTGCATACACTAACATGAAATGCTTGGCCATGTTGTTTAATCCTCAGTTTCCCATGTGCACTAGAAACAAGAGAATCATACATACATAACTCAAAATCATTCATCTTTTTGCTACACTATCACATTCTCTTCTTCCACAGCTATCCCATCATGTTAATAATAAATTACAGTCAATTTAACATGCAGTACTGAAGATATATGTTGTAGTTTAGCTCTTATGTCCCTTATTTATGTCTTATTTTAGTTATCATTGTTTATTTTAATTAGATTACAGATAACAGATTAATTTGTTAGACACTCCAAAGGGACTAGCACAGATATTTAATCAATATTTAAATTATATTTGCAGATTCTTTTGTGTTCATCTTGTATTACAGACCAAAAGTTTGAAGCAGGGTTTTTTTCACATTTTGCAATTCAGTCAATTTGCTAACAACTAGCGCAGCATCATTATTGACAACTAGTTTGAGCAAAGTTTTTTTTTTTTTTCCATATTCTATTGATTTGTAGTCATGGACTCTTTTCTCTAATGTTTTATGAGAACAGTATCTGAAAAAAAAAAAGTCTCATACCTTGCCGATAAAAGCCACTAACAAATTTATAATAATTTATAAACTGCTAATTTAGGAAATGTAATGTCAATGTTTAATTTGACTAGTGAATTACTAGTTTAATTATATTATTATTATTATTATTATTATTATTAACAGTAGTAGTAGTAGTATATAGTTAACACCATTCAACAGAATAGTTGTATTGTATACATTAAATGATCATGGTACACATAGCATACACATTTTTTTTATATGTATAATGTTAAGAAACTTGAATATTACTGAATATTAAAGCTACAGGATATAAGAAACTTGGAATTTCCCCTCTTTCAGAGAAAAATGCTATTGTAAGCGTTTTGCATTGTATTGTACTCTTGCTCCACTGGACACATTAATCTCACAGCTACCACATGCCCCAAACCACCTACAATGCTTACTGTTATAAATGTATTTATATTTTAAACCATTAAAACCTTTTATTGTTTTACTGTATGTGGAAAGCCAGGATGCTTTATATAACATATAATGTTACCTTCCATCTACTCGCTACACACTTAACTCAGCTAACATTGTTATATAACTTAACTTCCATATTTAATCTTTGAATCAGATCAAGTTCTGTGTCGTGAGAAATAGTGAGTTGCTTGAGAGTGACATATCACATGAGCGCAGACATCCCTATTATCCCCTGCCCCAAAGACTCCAAAATCAACCTGACTCACAAGCATAGTGTAGATCCTGGCGAGCGAGACAAAATAAACCATGTATTTCTCAGTGCTCAGTGTTTGAAGTGCATTCACATGCAGAAGCTTTCTCTGCACAATTCCATGTTTGTGAATACATTTTTGTGTACAAAATTCATGCCACCTTGCGGTTTATACTTTTTTTGGAAATATATCCCAATGTGCTCAGCTTTGATCAGCTACAAAGCATTGAGGAAAGCTAGCACATCCTTCCTCCAGACAGCTGCGGTTCATGCTACGTCACATGGTAGCTGAACACACTTGAGAGAAATTGCTGCCTCTCGTCCACATACATGCACTCATAGACACCCACGACTGACTAATGTCGCTCTGATTGACAGGGGACGAAGTAACACCATCCCTCTCACCCAGAGAATATGGCCAATTTTGCTTTCTTAGACTCCCAGCCACAGATAACTATGGCATTGTCATTATTTGGACTCACAAACTCCCAACAATAAATGCTTTTCTTTTGTGCCACTTGGGATAACCCTTGGGCTCTCATTTAATGATTAGGTTCTCTAACCATGTATACTTTGTTTGCACTCTCATGCTCTCTCACTCGCTCTCTCTCTCTCTCTCCTGATTGGCTGCTGCTCCTGCCTGTCACCATGTAGTTGCAGACAGGAGCTCAGGAACATCATATTATAAAATATTTTTAGGACAAAAATATATGAGCTGCAGAATCAAGAAAACTGTTTTAAATTTGTATTTATATTGGAAAAAATATAATGTGTGCAAACTAGACAATGTCCCTATAAGGTAAAACTCATAATGTCACTCATTGCATGCATTATTCATTTTACATTTTTTATCGCCGCTCATTTTTATGCTGATAATCCTAGAGTTGGCTGCATCAGCTGCTGAAAAATGATGCATAAAGGACACATCAAGTAGTATCACTCTACAGTGCACAAAAATCAGCTTCCCGTGTAGCTCTACATCCTTGCGGCCCTGATTTCCAGCTGCTCTCACTGCAGATTCATCTTCAGAGCAAGGAGTCCATGTCTAATCACCTTTACTTGGGGGACTGCTTTTCACTTCACCACCATCAACGGAACGGGATTGGTTTGGAATCCACAGCTATAAAGCTGGGTCCATGTCAGCTGGGCTCTAACTGACCATGATCCACTGCCGCCTGACTGCACAGCCACTAAGCTAAGCACTCGTGCTTAGCTTGATGCATCAGCCTCATTGTCTCTAGTTCATCCAATTATTAGCACCAGTGGAGAAAATCAAGGAAGGGTGTTGGAGTGGAACGGTATGGAAAAAGTCAGCATGGTAACTATACAAACAGTGCAACCCGGTAGCGCCTTTTATGTCCATCACACTATCTGCTTCACAGGACATTGAATGTCATGTAAAACCGAAGGCAGTAGTCTAAATATTATTATGTGGTTGTTTCTTTGGCTGATATTTGGCTGTTTCTGAAATATAGTTGTTATGGCATGCTGAGATTATGAGATAAGCATCTCAAAAAGATGGATAGATGGAGGGAGGTTGCATGCAGTAACATCATTTCAGATTGTTTCAACAGGTTATCTTGTTTGCATGCTGTTTTCTAAATGAGCTAAACAAATGATGGATGAGCATGCTCCATTGATTGTGAACTCACTACTTTAACACTGTTATTCTGTTTAGTAACTACAGTGTGTGAAAAGTATAAAGGAATAAACCACCATAAAACAAAGAAAAGTGTTGGACCAGAACTGTACTGGAGAGATGAAAACCAGATATTCCCTCAATTAGTGTTTTAATGATCTGAGTGGAGAGGGCAGAACTGGTCACAAAAATATTATTTTTTGCATGTCATATGACAGCATAGTAGATTCAATCTGACTTCACGTGACGATGAAATATGAGGTCGTAAAATCGTAATGTGTGCATGCTGTGTACGCTATGTGCGCTAATGAATTGTGCTCATGTGTTAACTTGTGATCTTCGCTAAAGAAATTTGCCTAAGCTGACCAAGCAGTCATCTTCTATGTTTGCAGCACAGTTGAGGCCTAGGTAGAGTTTAGTTTTTACCATAATTCAACTGTTTCTTTCTTATTTAATATTCACGCAAACCTCTACATCAGGCTGGCTGAGTGCTTTAATATTCAGATTTTCTTCCGTGTCTGATGCATGCTCATTTCTACTCATTCCCATTCATGTGCACCTCCGTGTATTATGTGCAGCAAAGCGAAGCGCAGTGGGGATAATTTACTTAGCTGCTTCCCCACACACAGCTCTATCGTACTTACTGAAGCTGCACAGTGGGCTACTCTACAGCTCATAGGCACACAGGAGAAAAAGTCTCTCTGACAGCAGGAAGGCAGCAACGCATATGCTAAGACCTTACCCGTGACTAGGATTACAAGAAAAATACAATAAGAATCATGTTTTTTTATTGATTTGTGCAGTACGACTTAGCTATGGTACGTAGACATCAGACGAATGTTCTGAAATTTCCAGTGACTGAGTAAAATGTTTTAATCAACATTACAAATTTGAAGTCTTCTCAGTTCAGTGAATAAGGGCATGCTTTGTTTCTTACTGTCAGGAAGATATATAGAAAATGGGTGATAAATTAAATCTGGTATGCAGTGGTGGGTATTTTGCTGGTATCATTTGGGTCCATTTGCCCTCTTAGAAGGAAGGATCACTGGAAATCAATAGGACTGATCACCTTTATCCTACTACGAAACATTTTTACCCTGATGGGAGTGGTCACTTCCTGGATGACCCCACCCCCATCCATAGGAAACGAGGGCTCACTGAATGACTTTATGTGGATGAAAATGCTGAAAATCATCTGTTGTGGCTTTCACAGTCACCAGATCTCACCTCAATTAAACACCGATGGGAGATTTTGGTATAACATGTTAGACAGCACTTTCCACCACTATTATCAAAACTGAGGGAATTTATTTAGACAAAATGGTGTTCCTCTCTCCAGTAATCTTTACCAAGGCATATTGATGCTGTTCTGGTGGCTTATGGTGGTCCAAAACCTTACTAAAACTATGTTGGTTATTCTGTTAATTTGTCACCAAGATTATATACATTATATATAACTGACTCCAGAATTATTGGCACCTGTCAAGAAAATATGCACAAATAAACCTATAGATAATAGCTTATGAATAATTAACACTCCAGCAATCAATTAATATTTAGTGAAGAAAAGAATGCAATCAGTGAGTCTCTGCCTGTAATGTCTAACACTCCTAAAAGAATCCTGGATCTCTCCACCATGTAGAACATGTCAAACTACTTTATGTAGGGTTTTTTTTGTTGTTGTTTTGGTAGTTTTTTAGGTAGTTTCTTAGGTTTGTGCAAATTTTGCAGTAGGGTTCAATTACAGAGTTTGAAATGGTGATTGACTTTTTTTCTTCTTTCCACAGCCATTTATGTAATGTGTAATGTGGTAATGGTAGCTCAGTGGTTAAGAAATCGGACTACTGATCGGAAGGTTCAAATTCCAGCACTGCCAAGCTGCCAGTGCTGGGCCTTTGATCAAGGCCCTTAACCATGAACTGCTCAGTTGTATAAATGAGATAAATGTAAGTTGCTCTGGATAAGTGCATCTCCCAAATGCCATAAAATGTAAATGTAATGATTTGGATTTGTGTATTGGGGTAATCATCTTGACAAGAAAGATTTATCTATGGCCAAACTTTACCATCCTGGCAGATGCAATCATGCTTTGAGCTGAAATATCCTTGTACTCAGTGGAGTCAATGAAGCCATTAATCATGATGATGTAGGCAAAAGGCCTTTTACATGTACTGTACGCAAGCTCATACAACTACATACATCTACAACTGGTGTGAAAAATTTTAAAATATGCATGTACAGTGATGAATGATTGAATGAGTATTTGCCCATTCATGAAAGGAGGCCAATAGTTCTGGGGTTGACTATGGGATAAGTGTGCCGTCTGAAAATATAAAAAGTGGATCCAAGCTGTGTTTACTATCTTGGCATGAGCCTAAGGGCATTGTTGTGTTCATGAGATTCAATCTAGTTTGCTTTTAATAAACAATGACAAAACTATCCATGCATACCCAGCTAGCCACATAACTGAATTCCAAAACTGCTGACAATTACATTTGTTGTCATAATTTAATCTGGATGAAGACGGATCTCATAAGATTGACCATCCGTTTTATTATCAGTGAAATCTAAGCCAGTAGGGATTATTTACACTTTTTTTCTCCAAAATGTGACAATTTTTATTACCGTTGCATGTGCAAGATGGCATAACAGACTAACAGATGGTCATTTTAACTTCATGAGCGGAATATAAGCCAAGCATCTGGGGTGTATAACAGCATGTAACCAATGGGACGCAAAGAAACTGGATTCAGAAACAATGAAAAATATTGCAATTAGGTTATCTAAAGTGATTCCCAAATCCATTTGATTAAACAAGAATATCTGTTTGCCCTAGTTTAACCACACTATGTTCAGTGATATGGTATCAGCACTACCTCTCACTAAACAAATGACAACTTTAATTCTCACATCAAACATACTGTGTACACTGACTGACCTTTATATTATAATCCTCTGTCAGTGTGTCTTCCACAGTTGTACATGAGTTTTATACATTTTTAAATACAATTTTTTATGAATGCAATTACCTAATTCACTGATAAAGGCACAATGACCTAGGGCCATATTCACAGTTGGTGACTTAAGTCGAAAAGTTATGTCAATATAATTACGCAGGGAAATTTACACATATTCAGAGTCAGGTTATGCGCCTCCTTAAGTCGATTTTCTGCATGCTCCATTTAGATTATGCAAATCATCTGTGTGTAGTACATGCTTTTAAGGTTGCCAGAGATTTCTTGAGTAGAAATGTCTGAGACAGGAGATAGAAAATGCAGAAGAAGAAAATAGTTTTTTTTTTTTTGTTTTTTTTTTTTTTTGTAAAACGCAAGAGACATTTTAACAATTAAGCATAAAAAGGACTAATATGATGATATATGGCAAGCATTGACAGAAATATCTCACAGGAGTCTAGTACATTGCCAATATATTGCTGCATGAACAGGCCTTGTTATAATTATCACATTGTTTGGTTAAATTTAACAATATGGCTTCCACTTTCATTACTTAGCAGCATATAAAATAGCACTTGCATTTTGCATTTTATTTTATTTTTTATATCATATATATATATTTTTTTCTATCCAGCTTTTACTTGTGCACAACTTAATGAAGTCAGAAGATACTAAATTGACTTCATGAAGTTATAATGTGTACATAAGTCCATAGTTAACAGTATGTTTAAGGTCTGAATAGCAATACGTGCATTTTTGGCATCAAATCCGCAACTCTGTATATGGCTCTTAAGGAGCATGATTCTTTTCTTTCTCACCTAGATTACTTTTGCTCTTTTGTGCACACACAATTTTACTGTGCTAAAAAAAAGCCATGCACATACTCTCAGTCTCATACTCACCCTGCTTATGCACAATTTTGCTCTCCCTTCATATTTACACACTGCATGTGTTCAAATTAAAACTATGCCCTCACAAATCCTTTCATACTTTTGAGCTCTTGCACTCATGTTTTCATTTTCTCGCACTTGAAATTTCACTGCTAAAAGTGTGTAATGAGTCAGAATGGGTTACAGGTTTTGGCCAATTAAATCGTTACTACTTAGTACTCAAAGATAGTAAAATAAACGGGCTTGAATAAAATGCTAATTATTCAGAGATCTTGGCAATAATCACACCACTCTAACAATTATAAAGCTAATCTGTCCAGCAAATAAGGTCATACATAAACACTCTTACAGTTTTCATTCCATTAAATTGCCAGTCTACACAATTTATCTTTACATATATTATACATTGTAACAATACATACATCTCATGACTGTTGTGTGTGTTATGAATGAAGGAAGCCAGCATTTCTAGGATTGGTTTGTGTTTAATTTAGCATTAGCACAATGAACCCCTTGTTCCAGCTGTCATGGCACATTCCATCATCTCCCAAACAGCTTTTCATACTCAGTGGTTTCAATGGTTTAACAGGAATGATTCAAAAAATAAAAATACCAGTGATTGGCAATCGTTTGCACAAAAACAGCTTGTGAATCATATGGGTTAAAAAAGAAAGGTGAGATTCAGACAAGCAAAGAAAAAAAAAGGCCATAAACAGGCAAATCACATCCAAATTACTCTGCAGAATGTCATCTCAGCTGAACATCATATCAGGTGCTGATGTTCTCAACGAAGACTAAGACAGCATTTCTCAAGTATGCACAGGAGCAACAAAACAGGACAAATCCAAGTTTGTTTTGTATCGTGCTAATGAAAGATATGAAAGACGTCACACTTGGTGTCACCAGTACAAGCTGGTGGTGGCAGTGTGATGGTGTACGTAATGTTTAATGGTATGCATTAGATTTTCTCATACCCACTGAAAAATATTGAAAATACACAGCATACAGAATCTTCAACATTGCTGCTTACCAAGTTTACCCTCTTTACAGACTCTTTCGATATGCTAATGCACAAAGTCACAATATATCTCTCGTCATAAGACAGTGGGTTTTATCATTTTTCTGTCAAGTCCCTGGATCTTAATCCTGTTGGGCATGTTTGGGTAAAGAAGAAAGGGGTGTTCATAACAAGCCAATTCAGTCTGCAGTAACTGCCCAGGTGAGTTCATGATGTCCTGAAGCCTATTATTTAGAGTAGGTGTTCCTAATGAACTAGAAACTATATATATATATATATATATATATAGTTATGTACTAAGACAATAGAAAGTCTCTTAGTAAGGTTTTGGACTATTACATGAAACCAGAACAGCTTAAAAAAAACCTTGGCATAGAATGTACCAGTGTCTAGAACTGGAGAGATGAACACCATTTATCCAAAAGATATTCCCTCAATTGGTGTTCGGATGATAGTGGTGATAGCTGTCTAACATGTCAGTCCAACATTGCCTCTAGGCATACAAAAGGTCCAAGATCTGGTGACTGCGAAGGTCATTGCTTATGATATCATTTCTTTACCCATCCAACCATTCAGCTTCACTGCATTCCCTATAGATGGGGACGGGGTCACCTTGGAAGAGACAACTCTTTTCTGGATAGAATTATTTCATCATAGGATAAAGTGATCAGTCAGAATAATTTACTGACTGACTTATAGTATATTCAGGTCATATGTTTAGTAGTAGAGGCAGATTTTTGGGGATTATTAAGAACATTCAACTGTACTAGCATCAAGCCCCGTGACTTCTTTGTGGCCAGTAGTTCACAATTTATGTCGCTAAATATGAACATTGGAATTTTGTCATTCACTTGTTTCAAAAAGCTTCGAAAAGCAGGTGCTAAAGTGTTTATTCAACAGATTCATAGAGAGAAAGGGCTTTGGATTTGAAAAGCCGAAGATCCTTTTGGAAAAGGGCAAAGCACACAACAGTGTAATATGATGTGATTTAAATGGATTCAGCTTCCCTTATGTCAAGGCTAAGTGCTGTAGCTGTATGCACACTCTGGAAGACCCAGGAGCAATGCAAACGAAATCTGAAGGATTTCATTATCACTCACTCCTCAAGGATGAGCTCATACCTGACAAATATTTGCACATTCTCCTTGCAACAGTGTCTGCAATTGTGCGTGTGGTAGTGTGTATGTGTATGTGTGTGTAGCGACTTACTAATCAAAGATGCATGTGATAAAACAGACTTAGCCCACTCCGAATCTAATTATATTGTATCATTCATGTGATATCTTACATTTTATGGAAATGGTTTGCATTTAGACATGCTTATTAGAATGAAATTGCATTTTGCATGCTAATTTTGAGGAGTCAGTAGTAGTATTATATATGTACCTGACATTAGGTGTCATATTGCAGCACAGATTACTGTTACTGTGTGAATATGTAAAAGGTTATTTATTTCTTTTATACATATACACATCACATATGAAAACAATATCCCGAATTCTTCATATGTCAGGGCTACAATAAATATATATATATATATATATATATATATATATATATATATATATATATATATATATATATGTCTTGCAGAATCTGCAAAATGTTAATAATTAAAAAATAATAATAATAAGAGAGATCATAAAAACTGCACACTCATCTCCTGGCCTGTCTTGTCAATCCAAATGACCCAGCCATCCACTCAGTTACATGTACTAATTTCATTCTAAGCTAGTATCAAAGTAGTCATGAGAGTTCACAACACGTCCTGATGACATACCTTGCCAGACAATAACAGACAGCACTCCTAAATAGTGAAAATACCATACTTTATTGAGACTGATATTCATTCAAAGTGTTAATACTACCTCCTGTTGAGGAAGCGAATCACTGAGGTGACTGTCCTTTAGGCTGTTGAGGTTGAAAATCACTCAACATCCTGCTGCTGCTCTCTAAGAATTACTCACTGTGCTGATACTGTACTCTTTTGAGGATAGGAATTGTGAGTCTTAGTGCTGTATTCTATTAAGGGTGAGGATCACTCAGACTCACCACAGAGCACAGCGATTGCGACAAAGCAACATTCATTCTAGTGTATCATATGAGTTTCATATTTATGCTGTATGCCATGTGACTTTATGAGCAGAGCTTTACCAGCCAGCAAACCTGTTTCAACTTACTTTTAAGGGTATATAAGTGCTCATCAAAGAAAATTGTACTTTGTGGACTTGCCCAACCACCTGCATGAGTGAATGCACCACAGAATGGATTTGTGACTTGTCCAAACATACTGGGAAGGATCATATTTTAATTTGGTAAGGTAACTTTTACACCAGTCTCTCATGCATTTAGTGCCACTGCTGTGCTGTACTCCTGCTTTTCACTTCGATCTTTATTCTGCTTCAATTCATTATCTGCCGAAGGGAGCCTCAAATTCAGAGAATGAGACACAGTTTGTTTCTGTATGCGAGGTGGCTGTACTAGGCTTCCTCAAGCTTTGTACTTCAAGTCGCTGTTGCATTTCTGCCAACAGCTCATGCATTTGGCCCACGCCCACTGCCAGCGTCTCTAATCTGCGTTCCAAACGCTTCTCTCTTTCACGGGACTGGGTCCCGCAACGCAGCAGTGGAACTTTCCTTTTTCTTCCTAGAGGACTTTGCAGCCGTATGTACAGCGCAGCAGAGTGCCAGAGGAGGGAAATGAATAGGCATTTTCATAGTCTGCGAGGAGTGCTTCACGCATCACTAATGGCATTATGTTGCAGTTAGGTCTGTAAGTGCCTGTCGCAGATGTCCATGTCCCAAACAATTTGAGTATTGATCATGCCCACTGTCCAAATCTATCAGAAGGCTTGGCAGAACAAACAACTTATCATACTGCCCTGAAATGCACAAAAGCTTAGGATAGTTGAACAGTTTCAACAATTCACATAAGCTACAACTTTAAAGATTTTAAGATTAGTTTCTCTGCAGCCAGACTGCTACATGTCTGTCTAAACAACAAGCCACACCTCCTGTTCAGTAACACAGGCAATCACGGCTAACTTTGGAATAAATCAAATATTAGAAGTACCATTACCTATGGTGAACCTTAATGCACTCTCTCTGATGGTGCAGATCTCAAAAATAACAATAACAAGATTAGCAAAAAAATCAAAGGATTAGGATCAAAGGATTTAAATCCACTTCCACAAGATCATATGAGAACTGGAAAGAGGACAGTGTGACATACTGGGGAACTTTTATAGGCTACACACGTGAGGTCATGATCACAAGGAGATGACTTTGCTATTAAACTGGGAAAGTCTATCAGCTCCAAAGGAAACATCTCTGCTGGTCTGGAACGAAAGGAAATAGAACCTCAGTATCAGGTTATCATAGGTAATAATGCACACCTGACTAAATGACAGTAGGTCAATGATTTCTGTATACAGTATGCACCAAGGCTGCTGTTCGACTGACATTTACTGTACCTCAAGTGATAAGACAGGACAGACTGATGTGAAAGATGCTTAAGTGATTACTTGTTTTCCACTGGAGATTCGTAATCTTTTATACAGCGTCACTAATGTTGTCGTGCCATGAATAGCTTAGGTTACAAATGTAGAGGCAGACATCACATTTTCTTGATATGGCCTGAGTAATATTAACACAGATTAATATAATTAAAGCTGAGATCATCTAGAGATGACAACAAAGTGACTGAGGACTCCAAATCTAGTTTATAATTCTGGCCTTTAATTCTATTATTTTGGCCTTTAAAATAAAATTACAGGTATTCTTCTGAGTAAACACAGAATGGGCGGGACTTCTGAATGACCTGTCAGTCTATAGGTTATAAATAAAGGTTTGTATAAAGACAGACAGTTTTTATAGTAATATTCATTACTTTTTATATTGTATTTAATATATATTAAATGTAGTTAAATCAATAACTAGCAGAGTCTTTTAAACAGTCAGTGTGTTGGTGTCCCTCTCAGTTGAGTTGGAATGAAGTCTTTAAAAGTAATTTTCACTTTTTGGGTTTCCCAAACTGCCAAACATATATGTATCTTGAAGCATCAGATGCGTACAGTCAAGTAAATGTATATAATATGCATTTACTGAAAAGTCTTATCTTAAATTACCATTCCAATAAAAAAAAACTTGGACATTATCTTTTATTTCTAGAAATAGAAGGAATCAGAACTAGGTTATGGCATTTCGTGATCTTGTAATATTACATTGGTTCACACAAACGGTTCCCCTATTAATTAATTTACATTTAATCAAATCTAATCTAGAATCTGCACACTTGTAATACCAAAGATGATGCTGGAAAAAAAGGTTGTGATTTGTATTCTCTTTTATATCAATTACTTGTAAGTGAAAAGCATTTTAGGAAAAAAGTAGTTTCTGAAAGGTTTAGAATATTATGCCAATTCCCTTTAGTGATATATTTATCCCAAATTTAAAAACTAAACTGAAAACATCAATTCTCCCTTTTAACCAGCATGGTGCCAGTGGATAAAATGTCTCTCAGACTCAGCCCACATTTCCACCAGTTTCAGAGGCAAATAATTACATAGCTTCCAACCGTTAATGGTATCACATATTCCAAGTGATGATGTTTGTCAAGTATGGACACAAAATTTGTGTTCTTTGTTTAGAAATTATTCAGTAACACAGTTTATATGAACCAGGGGGTTATAGAAATCTGCAATTCTTGCAAAACTACATAAAGCCAATAGGATTTGTATAATATATGCTGAAATTAATTAATGCTTTAATGATTTGATATTGGATAATTCATTTTTATTGGTCATTGGGCTTCTGCATGTTTAACTGAAAAAACACCATCAGTGCCATCTACTGAAAAAAAACCCTAAATAAACAAGATAAAAAAGGCAGTTGAAACATCAACCACATAAGCTCCCATGTTAAAAAAGTGAATCAGATCCCACATTATGGAGCTGTCAAAAAGTGAAATGCTTGGCTATAACCCACACACTAGAAGAGACATCATATTTAGCCTTGAGTGTGCATTGAGGGGGGAAAAAAAGCCATAAGGTATGTCGCTTCAAAGTCTTGACTTTTTCGCTGCATTATATAGGAGAAGGACAAATAATCAATACAATCTGTAAGACTTTGGATTTCTATCTTGGCTGAAGATAATGAAAAACATTACATAAAAGCAAATATTGCTCCTAGGCACCTTCACTGATGCATTCATGTGGTAGAACATGTCAGTACATAATCCTTGGAGGACAAACAAAGGAAATGACAGCAGCATTCGGCTGGCTAGGAGATCGAGGTGCAAGAGACTGCAACTTACAAAAGCACTCTGGGGACAATCCTGTCACATGAGCATGGTTACTTTATTCTCCCCAGATTTATAGCATGACTCAAGCTGCTCTGCAGTGCTCTCGCTTCTAGGATACAAGGATCACCGTTTCTCATCAGTGGACAATCAATATTTCTTCAGCTCATAGCATTATAGAAGAAATTAATTTTGAGACTTCAGGGTCCACTTTTGCACGCTTCATTATAAACAGCACGTTTCGAATTCTGAAAACATGTATTAGCATAACATACACATTACAGATACACGTGACTCCATAAAATAGGCTCTAGCTGATAACTCCAGCTTAGTGCACCGATTTCTGATGGCATTGCCTAACAATATAAACCATTTATCGATTACAAATTCCCAAGTCATTCCATGTACATAATTTGCCTAAGTGATTTGATGGCTTTCAAGTAAATAGCTTGAAATGAGGAGTCATCCAAGATAAGAATGATTTATGATAGCAAGGCATGGTGAAGCACTGATGAGGAGCTAAAGCATATTTATCAAGGAACATTATTCACTAGGGCTTTCCCCCAGCTGACTCGATCTAAACTGACTCCATTGGCAGAAATGAATATATCATGCTTTATCTCACTGGCGTTCTTTATTTTGCGACTGCCACACAAGCACCACACTGCCAAGAAGTGGAGAGACATGGGAGGAGTTTAGTTTATTTGGGGACAAAAATTGGATGGTCAGGGATTGGGGTTTACTCAACCAGGCAAGGCCAAGCTGTCACCTGGCTCATGTTCCACATGCAGTGATCCATGGTCCATTGCTTGCAAGCTAAATAGTGAGCTGCTGTAACAGTGACTGGCAACATGCACAGCCGCCAATGATACACACCTAGGTCCAATACATGCAGAACCACTTTTTTGTCTTCTCTAATCACATGCACTATGCATTTCCATCCACTTGGCATAAGCGAGGAATATTATTCCACATTAATTCTTTAATGCTGCACATATGCTAATGCATCTCCAGTGTATTAACGGTAGATGCGCATAGAAGGGGCTTTAAGCACATCTTGCATTAGCGGCTCTGTTCATTTCCCCATTCATTACTGAGCAAGACAACATCGCGCTTCAAATTCCAGACGAAGTGCATTAACGGAGCGAATGGATATCGCGTCTGGCCAGGCGAAGCTCGTGAAATGTTCTCTGCCATTAAGGCATTCGAGAATGTGGCAATGTGTTGTGCTCTTAAAGTGAGCGCTCCATGTATGCGCATTTCTCCCGAATCCGAGCTAAAGCTGCGCTCAACAGATGGGCGAATGTTCATCAGCAGCACCACCTGCATGCACGAGAGAAAACCACCGCGCAAAAGCCAAATGTAAGGGCTGGGGGCATGCATCATGCATGCATCAAATGGTTATTCCATAAGCGAGTTATGCTTTGCAATCCTGGGCTACTTGTGAGGAAAGCGCAAACGCGTCGTGCGCCAAGCTCTTTCCATAACGTTTCTGAGACGCCAGCAAAGCAGCAGGTGTGCCACATAAAACATGGGCAGTGTTTTACAAAGGAATGAAAAAGAAAAATGCGACAATCCCCATGCCATCAGTACTATAAAGCAGTATTGCTTCCAGTGATCAGGAGCTGAAGCTCTTTTTTTTCCCCTCTATAATAAGTGAAATATCAGTGAGAAGAACTCAGTGAGGCTCGTGAGCAGGCTTCTCCTCTATTCAGTGTGCAAAGTTACCATCCGGCCAATAAATAAGCAGGAGACAAAGCCAGGATTAAAACGTTTTAACTTGTCATTGCTAGTGAAAATGCAGTGCGAGCTGGAGATGTGCGCAACTTCAGATAACACAGGAAAACAGAAGAATAGGACTGATGAGACTTTACGACTCGTGCGTACGCACACAGACTGCTAATATGTCTTGCATGCGTAGAGGGTTGCCTGTGTGACCGGGGGATCAGGAGAAGAAGCTTGCACATTACCTGATCTCTTCCAGCAGCAGTTATTCGACAGTGCCGGATGCGTTTTTTAGGTACGAACGAAGTTCGCCGTCCATGACGCGCCTCAGTTCACAAGATCGAGCAGCTTTTCAGTGTGAAGCTTTTCACCATCTATCCGCCCACCGGGCTTCGGTCACGCGGGATACGAAAGCATAGAAAAATACCGGAGGATGCACGACATTGGGGGAAAAAGAAAATAATAAAAAAATATATATATATATGTATACAGAGAGAGAGAGAGAGAGTTAAAAAATAAGAGAAGACATAAATAAAAAAAAATCCGACAATGCACAAAATGGCAAGAGCAGGAGGTTAAGAGAGGTCCACACTAGTTCACAATCTTAAAGCGCCGGTAATTCCAAGCTGCGCGTCCATCCTCATAATTCCAGCCGAATTAAACGAGATCACGCGCGCTCGATTTTTACATCCGCGTATTCCCGGGGTGATGCAGTTCATATTATTACTATGTAATAATTCTTTCTTTCTATCTATCTATCTTTCTCTCTTTTCTTTTTACTGCCAGTGCAGCTTGCTCGCCTGTCTCCCCTCGCAGCTCGGCTTGGACGTTGAGCGTGTCGCTCTCTCCTGGAATCCGAGCTCTAACCGGACGAGCTGTGCCGCGCACGGGCGCGCATCTGGATCCCCCGCATTCGAGACGGAGGCGCGCGCTCTCTCGCGTAGTGGAGGGGATGACTAGTCCGCGCGCACTACTTTAGTGACGTCAGACGGCGCAGATTCCCAATCAGGGGTGTCAAACACTATTTCACACCCTTCGAGTATTGTATACATTTATTCTTAACAGTAAGGCCTGCTGTAAAAAGAGAGCAGTCAGGACACTCAGATACGCCCGAACATTGGCAAATGTGAAATTAGCAAAGAAAGAAAGAATAATCCGAATGTCCTCACGACAATTACACACCCTAAGAGTCTAACAATTTTCCATTCCCTTTCTACAAATAGATTATGCAAATTAGGGCACTTCTGATTGGACGCCACTCTGACGTCTACTAACTCTTAACTTTTAATGGTAAACATCCTGTAAGGTGTCAAAATTCATCTGACTGTGATAGTGTTTTGAATTGTTTATAACAATTCATTCATTTATTCATGCATTCATTCATGCATTCATTCATTCATTCATTCACACTAATTAACATGTTCTATACAAAACTGCTCCAGCTTCATCCCGCATCTTCTCAAACTTGGTCAACTGTCTCAGACGCCACATCAGTAGTGTCCAGTTTTTGCATTTATTCATTCAATCATTCAGCTTCAGTAACTGGTCAGAGTCATGGCAGGTCCAGAGCCTATCCCACAAACACCAAGTGTAACCCAGACACCCTGTCCATCTCAGCGCACCATGCATACACACATTCACACCTGAGGGCAATTTATCCTAGACAGTTTACCCATCTGCATGTTTTTGAGACGTGGGAGGAAACTCACACAGACAGAGAGAACGTGCACAGAAACTCCACACAAACAGCTCATACCAAGCTCAGGATCGAACCGAGCACCCTGAAGCTGTGAGGCGTCAATTACACTTAAAGATCCTAATTACATGTTCTATACACAATTGCTCCAGCTTCATCCCTTTCTTCTCAAACATGGCCAACTTGCTCAGACGCCACATCACTACAGTGTCACTGTAGTCAATTGTGTCTAGAATTCCTCAATCGGATCAGAATCATTTTTTATTATTGATGAACACACTATGAAAGTACTATAGTAATATTTTGCCATACTATTCAGAGTAGAAAGACGGGTATAATGTTATTTTGAAAAGTGCTGGGGACAAGATTGATGATGAGCCAAAAAATCCTTTGGAAGTCTTGTAAAATTTAGCTGATATGGTTGAAGACTTCTCTTCACTGGAACTAAGAGGCCCAAACCTGTTCCAGCATGACAATGTCCCTGTGCACAATGTGAGGTCCATGAAGACATAGTTTGCCAAGGTTAGTGTAGAAGAACTCTAGTGTTCTGCACAGAGCCCTGACCTCAGCCCCACTGAACACTGGGATAAACTGGAATCTCGACTGCACCCCAGGCCTCCTCACCTGACATCAATGCCTGACCTCTCTAATGCTCTTGTAGCTGAATGAGCACAAATCCCCACAGCCACGCTCCAAGATCTGGTGGAAAACCTTCCCAGAAGAGTGGAGCTTTTTATAACAGCAAAAGGGAACCAACTTTGGAATGGGATGTTCAGCAAGCACATATGGGTGTGAGTGGTCAGGTGTCCACATACTTTTGGCCATATCGTGCATAACACTGATAAAGTGTTTGGACCAGTTTCTGCCGCAAGCTATTGTAGGCTATAAATGAGTTTTAATAGATTACACCACAAAAAGTGATGGAGACATGTCCTTCTCACCCCCAGTGTTAGTTACGCCTATTGTAGACCTATGTGATTTTAAACATTGCTGCCATGTCACAGCAAATTTAACAGGAAGGCCTTGGGCAGGAGAATGTGGAGTTGAATTATACTGTGGACTGTGTCTATCCAGCGCTGGGGAGTGAACAAACAGACTAGTTTGTGATTGCTACAAGAAACGATGTAATTATATGACTTATGACCTGCCTGAGAGTTCTGTAGTCGTTGCACTGATATATGAAGCCCAACATTACTCTATATTTCAGAACTATCATAAAAAGAATAATAAGACTTTACACCAAGCCTGACAACTGGAAAGAATGTATCCTGCAGAATAGGGACAGCTTATCGAAATAATTAGTTAAATAAATAAATAAATAAATAAATAAATAAAGTTCCCTTCTGCGTTAGACTCTGTCTTTTTATTGTTTACTACACAAAAAGTTTCAGAAATGTAGGCTGCCTGAGGCCAGTGCTTGTGTCATTCCCAGTGGACTTGCATCCATAATTGAAGAAGCAGAATACTGAGACACCAACAAAATAAAAGCAAATATGCTGTGACATTCAGAAACATTAAAACTATACCTGGAACAAGTAACATAACTTATATGGCTATATTCGCTTTGAGCCACACGGAATTGTATGTTTTTAAACTATATTCAGTCAGCACAATTTGCCCTCTCATCCTACATATTTCATCTTCAACAGAACTGTATTTTATTTATTTATTTTTCATTTCGAGTGAATATTTTATGGCTGAATATTTTGAGCCCATAGAATGCAGTCAGCATAGATCCCAAAACACTTAGCTCTTAGCTAAAGGAAGGGTCAAAACATTTGCATGAAAATGCATATTAGCAGAACTTGAAGGAATAAAAATGCAGCATCATAAAGAAACTGTGTTAATGAAACAAAAAAACTGGTTACCACAAGCATAACTTAAAATTGCAAGAGACATAACATTAAAATCATGTTGTACAATCATGGCATTATGTCAGACCCCTAGTGGAGGTGTGCCAGTATGAAAATGTTTCTAAAAGGTTATTATCTCTTAATTTGCTTTCTAGCTTTCTATAAAAGGCAACAGGAAAACCACTTTAGAGATGATTTTCTTGCTAATCAATTAATTATCTACAAAGGACTTAACAAATTTACTTATTATTAGATAAATAACAGAGGAACAAACAGCAATTATAATTATGTTTGGCAGATGCACACTGCATAACAGCATTTTAAGAAATATTCTTTTGTGCTGTTATACCAGTTTATCCCTGAATTTTCTTTCTTCTGATGCCAGGGTGGAAAAAATGACTGATCAGTGCACTGAGGGAATAAAGCATAAATAAATAAAGCATCATTAACATTATATATATATATATATATATAAAATGTTAATGGTGCTTTATACTACTTGATACTGCTCTGTACTAGGATTACACAACACTATTCATTTCCTATGAAGGTTAAGAGAGTTTAATGCCAGGATTAGTGTATATACCTTTTCTTACAAATTTATTTGCATCAAATTGACAAAATCCACCCACATCACTTTCGCTTATTTAAATTCACATGAATTTGTCATGAACTTCTAATATTAAAGGAATATGTGGATGGGCTTCTTTATTGTGCAGGCTAGCTGAATAATTTATGTCAACTAAGTCTGCTAGAAAAAAGTGCAGATTTTGTCCATAACCTTGATGGTTTCTGTCTTTAAGGAATCTTCAGCAGCTTGAGATTTTACAATTAAAACAAAGTCAGAGCATAACACTTTTATATTATATTCTTATATTATACTGCTTTCTTATTAAATTTTGTGTTAACTCTAAACTCTTGATTAGGACATTTAGAGCTCTTAATGGCTTACCATAGGCAGTTCTTGTCACCTTGTACCACCATTTGAAGCATTATAGGCCATTATTATTCAGAGCCTGGCTTTTATAAGAGACTTAAATTCATATCTGCTAAAGGGAAAGCTGTTTTTGTGATGGGAAATCTAGAACCTTTTCTGGCATTCTAGCTTGGAATAAGAAGGCAGTGTTCGGAAATACTGCATAATTCACTCCACTACATTTAGGTATTACCTTGGTAAGAGTATTGTACAAACTGGAAAGGTAGTTGTGTCAGAAGAAAAGAGATTTTGTAGGGCAATTACAAAATGACCTACAGATTTTAGATATTAGGCACAGGAAAGGGTGGGTTACATACTGTGTGTATGATTGAGGGCATGTTTTTTGCATGATTGAGGGCATGCATGTATTATGGTGAGCTTGACAGAATATGTGCCAATTATTGTTTTATTTATTTATTTGTTTATTTATTGTTACATTTATGTAACACATGGGTAGTAAGGGTGGGTGGATGTAATGGCACAATCTCTTTATTTAGGCATCTCCAAGATTCCTGGTCAATATCCATAGTGCATGTCAGTAAATCTTTATTTTTAAATCTATTCCTTTTATTAGAAATACAATAAAATATAATTAAACGGCTAACTATATAGTCAAAACCATATAATGCACTAGGAATTTAAAACTAGGTCAAGGAACGTGCCAAACAAGGTAACCCAGGGACTAGGATCAGAACCATATGCTATATAACACATATATGTTCTTCAAAAATGCAGACAATGCACAAATGGAGTAAATACACAAAACAAAACAAGACTAATTACAAGGAGCAGGTGCAAGCATTTGAATGAGGACTTGGACATTCAGGGGCTATGAATATTCTGCACAGCTTCATAGAAGAGATATCACAAGCCGTAAAGGATTTATATGTAATTTGCAATATGGTGTGACAGCCAAATCCGGGATGTTCAAGCTCAGCTTTTGTCAGAGTCAAGCTTCACTAAGTAGCTGAAATTTGTGGGGCAATAATGCATACAGAACTCAAGCCAAGTTCAGAATGAAACTTATAAAATGCATAACATTTACACTGATACCTGATTATGGTATCTTACATCTGTCTGTGTAGCATCCAACTTTTTTTAATATTAGAAAATGGAGTTGCGGTGTTGTGGGTTATAACTAAGGGAATAAAGAAATCCCAAGCAATATAAAGGTGCCAAGTGTGTCGCGATAGCCTTTTCCAGTTATATGTCTCTTATATACACACAGTCCATGATTATTTGTTTGTTCGTTCGTTATTTCCTCCAGAAGGGGGCTCAGTAGTTGCTGCCCACAGAAAGTGGCATTCTGATCAAATATGACAATTATGATGATTTTTCTTTTTTCATACAGACCTCCTCCTCTCTGCATCCATTCATCACAAGGGGGCTGAAGTCATCATAATGGCTACCTGAGTAAATAAAGCCTGCCTCATCAACACGCCAGCCCCATTCCACTGGGGCTATAAATCATTGCCATGATGCACTGCAAGGAGGAGATGGAGAGCGAGAGAGAGAGAGAGAGAGAGAGAGGGAGAGAGGCACGTATACTGTATGTTTCTATAGCCAGTACTGTAAGCACATTTCTAAAAAATCACCAAAAGAAAATGTAAATCATCTCCTCTTTTTATTACCCTTCATCATGTTTTAATTTTGCAATAAGACCACTTTTCCCACTCAGCCATGAAAGTTTTTTTTCCCTAACATTTACCTTCACATTTTCTAAGGTGCAAATTCAAAATTTTGCACAGAAAAGGTGACGAGAGCACGTAAGCTGCCCTTTCTACAAAACTGGACAGTTGAAGACCGAAAAAAACATTTATCTGCCCTATTTCCATGAGTCTGTGCTCACTGAATTCTGATTCCTGTTTTTGGCTGATAGAAGTATAACCCAATGTGGTCTTCTATTGTTGCAGCTCATCCTCCTCAAGGATCAACTTGTTGAGCTTTCTGAGATGCTTTTCTGCTCACCATGGTTGTAAAGAGTGCTTACAGTATGTGAGTTACTGTAGGTTTCCCTGTCAGCTGAAACTAACCTGGCCATTCTCCTCTGATCTCTCTCATCAACAAGGCATTTCTACCTGCAGAACTGCCATTCACTGATGTTTTTTTTTCACACCATTCTGTGTAAAATCTAGAGACAGCTGTACATGAAAATCCCAGGACATCAGCAGTTTCTGAAATACTCAAATCAGCCACTGTCAAAGTCACTGAGCTCATATTTTTCACCATTCTGATATTTGATGTGAATATTAACTGAAGCTCTTGACGTGTATCTGTGTGATTTTATGCACTGACCTGCTGCCACACGATTGGCCGATTGGATAATTGCATGAATGAACAGGGGTGCAGGTGTACCTATTAAATTGGTCATTGAGTGTATGTGTTCTGCTGTCTTGCCAAAACATAACCACCAAAAGGATTGAGCTGAGATGGTGACGCATTTTCTCCCCATAGCACCATGGTCACCCCAGACCTAGACAGACACTATTTGAGAACACAATGAAACCTATTTCTGCTCACACCAGTGACAGAGACAAATCACAGGCATAGGTGGGATTTAACAGAACTCTATCCCTGGCTAAACCAACTCACACTGAGGAAAGCATCTCACATGGCGGCATGAAATGAGCACACAGGACAGCATCTTGGACAATCAAGGTAAACATTTACATGTTTACATTTAATGTATTGTGTAAGTGAGTCCAAGCAGAAAGCACTTTACTGAGTAACCAGGGATCCAAATGTCACAGGAATGAGTTTACACTAACTGACCAAAAAACAAGTACGAAATGTTGGCAGAGCCACAACGAAGTATAATTAAGCACACTAGTCGCAAAGCAATTAAAGTATAAATGATACAGTTACTTATATTTTGATACACACATTGATACACACATTGATACACACTAATAACAGTACTCCTCATTCACCAAACTGGATACGAACAATTTTAGTCATAAATTCAGTTTGGAAAAATGTTTGTAGCCTACAAGAGTTCCTGAGTTTGTGTAAATTTATGTATAAGAAGACTCATAAATGTGAACCTTGATTTACAGGCTTCAAAGCACATAATTGGCGGGAGCTACTGCAAATTTATTTACGGATCATGTTGACAATTTAAACAGCTTATTTATACCAATAAATAAGAATT
The DNA here is from genome assembly GCF_027358585.1 of Pangasianodon hypophthalmus. Taxonomy (NCBI): domain Eukaryota; kingdom Metazoa; phylum Chordata; class Actinopteri; order Siluriformes; family Pangasiidae; genus Pangasianodon; species Pangasianodon hypophthalmus. Next base: position 9,490,670 of record NC_069738.1, read on the forward strand.
TAATGAAAGTTTTGTGAAACATTAATTTCGTATTAAAGAAATTAATGACTAAAGAAAGCAATCCAAACCAAATCCATAAATTAAGACAAACAAGACTAGCCATGCAATTAGGGCAAAATAAATTGCACTCTATAATAGGAGGAAGAGTTACTGTGTGTCTATGGAAGCCAATGACCTGCAATGGCTGACCTGCATTACTGGAAGATTTAGCACGCACCCTGCTTAGGAGGAGCTCTTTCACCATTTAGTCATCATTTTGTCATTTTCAGTTCTCTGTGAGTATTGCCTTTTATGGAGTTTTGTGGGTGTCACTAACGGGCAAATCAGCTGTGCTGGGAACATGCTTGGTAATTGTTGAGTGTTTAGAATTTATCGGGATTTGTGCATGAGTACAAAGAAAATCAGAGTTACCACATTTTATTTTTAATCTGGCAGAATTTTTTAAAACAGTTTGGCATTTGAAAGAATTTACAGACAACTTTACTAAAAGATTGCTAGATAGTTAATAGGCTTTTTCTGCTTCAAAAGGTCTTCAGGCTTTTCATGGAAACTGGAAAGTCAAGCAGGATAAAAATAGTACAGAGGTTAAGACCTCAGTCAGCTTGGAGCAAATTACATAAAGAATAATGTATACATAAAAGTACATAAAGAAAAGAGAGGAGGAACTGTGGCAATAGACGATGGAACACAAGGAGTATGGTGCCTTGCAGTGCCACAGATATTTATCACATAAAACAAGCTTAAATGTAAGGTTCGTCTATTTATCAGCAAAACATTATCTCACATAAAATTAATAGGAAATAAGCAAGTGCAATAGCTATAACTGATAACCCCAACCCTACTAATTCTTGCCATTCATGTGTCAAAATTGCATACGTTATATGAGTTATTAAAAAAAATGCTTACATACATTCTTGCAGTGTGAGCATATTGGGGAAAGTGTAATCTTAAGACCTTGAGGAGAAAAAAAAATAGAAATACTGGATTCAGACATAGAGGGAGAAGTAAGATTATGGGTTGTGGGTTTAGATGCCGATCTTTTCAGCAGAGGGAGCTTATGTACCAGGAAAATCTAGCACCACATGATAACAAACAAATGATTTTACACCTCGCTTTTCACTGTCTAGGCAAGCAGGCTTTGGGTCATGCAGGTGGTGAATGCAACATACACACACACACACGCGCACACACACACGCACACACACACGCACACACACACACAGTCCTGCTTTTGCTGGGAGACAAAAAGGCTTCTAAAAGAGAGGTAGAGAATACACTCACTACACACTCAGTCAAACACGTCATATTAAGTAAGAGCCTGAAGACTATAGCTATTCTGTTGACAGCAAAAATATATATCCATCTGTCGTGTTTTTTTTTTTTTCTTCCTTCCATTAGACGTCTATGTCTAGGGCACTACACAGAGTCTGATAGGCCTGTTTGCTCTGAGATAGGAATTTAGAGTGCTGTACAAAAAGGTTTTTCAGTACCATCATTGTTAAGTACTGGGGATGACACAGATATCATGCTCCAGTTATCAGAGCTGACCACAAAGGGAAGGACCACTAGAACGGCTGTATTTAGACTTGTGTAAGGGCATCTTTTAAGCTAACTCACTGAAGGCTACCCAAGCCCAAGAGATCCAAACGCATCATAAAAGAAAAAAAATCAGGGCAACACCATGGCTATAAAAAGTACTGTTTTCTTACTGGATGACAGTTGTGCACGGATATGTCTAAAATGTATCAAAATCTGATCATAGCTTTAAATCCTTACAGGCTAATATTTTGGCATGATAAAATGTAACCATGATAACATTCATTGCTGTTTACATTTATAGACACTCTTATTCATAGCAACTGGAAAATGTGCAAGCAGTTGAAGGATCAGTGGTCAAAACAGCTCGTAGCATTCATAAGACTAGAAACTAATGCTGGTTTGTACAAGTGAGATAGTGTGGTCTAATCTCGCTGGTAACAAAAATTTTAAAAAGTCAATATGTAGTGTGATTAAAAAAAAACATCAGTAGTCTCTGGAACAATTTGTGCAGTTTTATAAGGAAATTGGCTGGTATGTTTTACTGAGCATCTTGGCGAATCTACCACACGTCTTCTGGACACTTTTTCACACTTGCTTCTTTTTTTTGCATGTAAGACCCAGCAGTGTGCTGTCTGTTACATAAAAGAGGTGTGTTATGTAATATGTTGCTTTCTTTACTGACATAGAAACATATTTTTTTCTGTAACATTTCATTTTTTATTGGAAAAAAGATGCCTAAGACTTTTGCACAGTACTGTATGTATAGCTTAATGGGGAAATATTAATATAAATATTAATATTTACAAATCTGTCTTCTAGAAAAAACTTTTCAGTAATGTCCCCCAGTAGTAAATTGGTAATACATTTCACATTTACATGTTTAAATAATGGTACCACTGTAAGCACACAAATGTGTACTCTTATTAGCTAGGTGATCTATCTATACTCCTTTTGGCTTGGTGTTTGGGGCAATAGATGTACCACTGCCCCAAGAACGTTTGGAATACCACACAGTGCATAGAAGTATCCCAATTTTTGTCACCCCTGTTAAGTGTCAGAGAAAATGACAATTTCCTACACCCAAAAAAATACAAGTTGGCTGAGAGCATCACACAAGATGTATGATTCATTCAGTACCTGAAGTGAAATTTGTAGTGCATTGCTCCTTGCAATATTTGGCCTGATAGCTCTGTCAAGCTTGTGACAAATAAATAACACTTCTATTTGTGTCAGTCTGAATAACAGTACAAGTTCTTTGTCTGTATACATGTTAAGTGGATGGACATGATCATCAAATACTCTCCATGAATTTGCAAGTGCTTGAAATTGCACAAACCATATTTGTGAACGAAAGCATGATTGCAAATTTTTAGGTGATTTGTGATCGACAATTTTTGTTGTATGACATTTTGTCAGGCATTTGCCAATGGCAAGGGCTTTTGTGAAACAAGTCCCAAAACAGTTCAGGTGCCCTGAAGTTAAAGACCCGAGCTCATGATTAGATGTGTTGCTCTGAAACAGGGTGCAACATTCAGAATGCTCTGTTGAGGAGATCTTCCATATTACAGGAAACCAGCAAGTAGAGAGTTAGTAGTCAAGTCTAAAGCCTGTATAAGAAGATGAGGTTCTATGTTCAGGAAAAGTCATATTTTTATCTTCTTTTGAAGATGAAATCTTCATCCAGATCTGCTGGATGTGATTACATGTTTGAAGAAATTGAGCCTCCTTATAAAACCACACCAATATTCATAGTCATATGAGCCAGATGAACTGCAAGGGTGTCAGTGGTGATTGACAGATCCAGCTAAAGGAGTATATCAGATGGGTAGATAGGAGTAGATGAGTCTTCATCCAGAAAGGCAGCTCAATACTTTCTGAGAAACCTGGAAGGGGGGTGAACGAGAAGAGAAGTGTCTCATCAGCATATCAATGATTAGAGATGCCATGACTGGACCCAGTGCTTTATTGTAAAGGAAAAGCAAAGGTAGACCATGAACTGACTCCAAGGGAACTCCAGAAGTAAGGCTTTGAGGTGAAACTAAGCCTTCCTTAGCTATATGGTAGGATACATCTTGAAGCTATGCTGAGAATCAGGTCCAAGGGTAGCTCTAATGGCCAGTTCGGCAAGAGTGGAAATGGGGATCTAGTAATTCACAATATCAATATCAAAGGCAGCTGAGAGGTCAAGAAGGAAGAGGGCACAAAATATTATCTGCCTTTGTTTCAAGCATCAGTGACTGCTAGGAGGGCAGTTTCATTTAGTAGAATCCTTGATCATACAGGAGGTCATAGAGGTGAAGAAGCTTTGCAAGAACTGCATGTCCTGTGGTCTGGGACAGATAAGCATGGAAAGAAACAGGGCCCTCATTTATGAGCCCGCAATGAAGTCAGTGAATGGACATGTTGCCTTGGCACCTCAGCTATACCTACTCAAGATAGTGCCCCTGAAAGATAGGTATGTTGGCTGAACCACAAAACTAAACACATGAATATATACACATTCTCCAGAACTAAAGGATCACATGAAACACACTTTTCCTAAAGTGTTAATGATACCGAAGGATCAGGTGACAAGGGTGCATCGGGAAAAAAGTGCCGTAGAAGAGTCACTGATGCTGAGCTCCTTGTTTTTGTATAAGCCCAGCTATGCATTGATAAAATAGAGGCTTTTGGCAAAGAAAGAGAAATTAATGTGTGAGAAACAGATACTCCCTTTGTTTTTAGATTTGTTTTAGGAGAATTGTCTGTATTTACACACAGGCCTGCCACCTTGCCCCAAAGCTTCTTGACTTTCATTGTCTCTATCATCTGTTTATTCCTGGGACTCTTCATCCTCTACCCCTTCACTGGGTGGAGGAATGGATATGTGGAATGTGGAAATGTGGAAATTACTTATTAATGCGCACATTATTTATGCACACAATATGTATTCATCTTTGCTAGATTCTTGAATGTGTACTCATCTTTGTTAGGTGCTTAGGGCAATACAGGAACCATCTGTTGAAAACTGATTTGATTTGAAGTCTAATAGACTAAACCTTCAATTCATTATGCACCAGGATACTGAAAACTCCAAGTTGCCAAGAAGTGTAATCCTGTAGGAACATGAATTTAAGTTTGTAGTGCCATGCTCCTCGCAGTGTGTGGCATGATAGTTCCATCAAGCAGGTCACAAATAAGTAACATTTCTAATTTTGGCAATCTGTGTAACAATATGGGAATTCTGTGTCCATATTTATGTCACATATCACAAAATGCTCTCCCTGAATTTGCAGGTTGTTTTCTTCTCCACACATTGAAAGCAAATGGCATATTTGCACCAAAAAAAAGCATGATTTGTGGGATCTCTGAAGTGGTTACAGATTTTTAGGTGCTTTCTGAATTTCTGAAGAACACACGTTTTTAAATTCCTTGCAATTACACACGAAACAAACTCCTTGACACTGAAGTTATAAAATTTTGAGCTATGAGCATGCTTAGAGAAGTACATGCCAGGTGCCCTGAAGTTGGAGACTTGCAGGTGTGTAGGTTATCTATGAAGTTGAGCAGTTTCTGTTATTAGTTTCTAGTTATTATCTGTTTTCTTTTTTTGAAGAATAAATATGGACCATGAATAAATGTGGACCATGAACTCACTCCAGGAAAACTCCAGCAAAAATGCTTTAAAGTGATAAAACTAAGCTTCTTGTGGTAGGATAGGTCTTGAAGGTATGCTGAGAAGCGGGTCAGAGCATGGCTCCTAATGGTCAATTCAGCAAGAATGGAAATGAGGATCTAGCAATTCATAGTATCAGAGGCAGTTAAGAGAGGTGCTGTGTTGTGTTGCGTTGTGTGAGAGGTGCTGTGTTGTGTGGGCTTGGTTTGGACTCTGAAAATGCATAAAGAAGAGAATGAAGCATAAATAATGGTTTAGGCTAGGCTTCTATTTAGATTTAGCTTCATATTTATGTAATTCACACTCCTGTGCAAAAGCCCAAAAATTGCAAAATATTAAGCTTTTAATGGTCTTAACAACAAATCATTGGTCAAAATTAGCAAGAATTAAACAAATAGATAAAGTAATTTAGTATGGGATACCTTTTCCCTGTGATATCTTTAAATGTTTAAGCCTTGTGGGTAAACTTGAGAACTGCTTTTTACAGAGAGAAGAGTCAGTGTTGTTCCATTCAATGTTGATGAGGTTAGTTAGTGTTTAATGTGAGACCAAATATTCTCTATAGCGTTCAAATCTGTACTCTGACCAGGCCAAAACTCTGACCTCGCCTCTGATGGACTTGTTCTCAAGCCACTTTTTGCAAGCCTTTCTGCAATATTCTCCTGTATTCCAAAGCATTAATTAACTTTTCAAAGTGAAGCAGCTCACCAGTAGCAGCTGAAAAGGCTCACCACACCATGACACCTCTTCCTCCATGCTTAACTGTGGTAGAGATGCATTCACTATTGTATTTCTCAACAGATCTTTGAAGACACCTCTCTGGAGCATCAGCATGCAACTCAAATCGTGATTCAACACTCCACACAACTCTGCTGAACCATTCTGAATCAAACTTTCCATGTTCTGCCATAAACTTAATTCTGTCTTTTATGTTTTTCTAAGACAGCATTGCTTTTTTAACACATCTTCTAGACAAAAAAACTGCATTAGATAACCTTTAGATAGCCATTTTGGGCTTGGCCCAATTTTTTTTGCCCAGGACTGTATAATACTTGTAGGTGTATAGAAAAATAGCTTTGTGATATAACAGTAAGTTTGGTACCTTCCCGTAATTGAGTTAAATTGATTAAAATGTATAAGAACGTATCAAGAGGGAATGACCCAGCAAAGAGCCCCAATAGAATAATTTCTCAAACATATAGATGATTTAGTCAGTTGGAATATTTAAGCATACCACAACGGAGATCATTTGTCAATCTTTATTGATTATGTTGCCTGTGGTTTCATTAATACATGATTAGGTACCTGTATCAAGCTTCCTGAGGAATATGTAGCAACTCCCCATTGAGCCACTCTGCGTTTAAATAAGTGTGATAGGTGAATTAAACTTAAATTAAAACACTGTGCTTGAGGAATATGAGAAATTTCTTCTTGGTAAATCTGGCCAGTGAACTTAAAGCACTTAACAGTGGGTAGAAACCCAAAAATTAGGGAGGATTGGGTGTGCTATTTACAAAACACTGATCTTAATAAAGTTCTTCTCAGCACCTCATGTATTACCACATCATTCTAAAATTGTAATGGCCTCATTTGTTTTCTAGTTTTCTTCTTTGGTGTCAATGAAAATAAAGGTCCAACTAGAGTTTTAAGGATTCTCACAGTTGAAAGCAGCACAAGGTTATTCTGTCTACAAGCTCCCTCTTAGGGTTTCTGCTATTTTGTTTTGACTTCCTCTCACCTGCTGCTTGGTTGGGCTTTTTTTGCCCTTTTTCTTTCTGCATTTGTGGCTTCTCCATCCGGATCTCTCTTTTCTTCACCTTAACATCCTCCACCCTCCTCTCTGTATTTGTAATATCACAAGCAAGCATACACTTTGACTTTTTTTTTTTTTTTTTTTTATTATTATCATTATTTCATCATTATTTTTAAACATCCACAAGCCTAATTGCATACCAAACTTTGTATTTTGAAATGTTAAGCTTATTACTACTTAAACTAATAGGCTACATCTGTCTGGAAAGCAAGTAACATGAAGGTAATAAAGGAATAAAACTAATTAATTTTAATCAGTGCAGATATATGCATATTTATATTTATATTATATTACACCTTCACAAGAGCTTCAGTTAATGTTCATATCAAATTTTGTTGTGACTTTAACTGTGGCATGATTGTTAGTGCCAGGTGGGCTGTTCTCCTGAGATTTTCATGTAAAAAAGTCATTAATGTTTAAACAAAATTGAAAAAAAAAAACAAACCATAACATCAGGTGCATGGCAATTCTAGCAGAATTGGTCCTGGAGAAACGTTGTTTCGTTTCACTATGTACTAACTGGCTGTATATGGTTGAAATGACAATAAACTTGCTAGAGAAATGCTTGACTTGAGAAATGCCTTGTTGATAAGAGATGTCAGAGGAGAATAGTTTGAGCTGAATGGAAAGCTTCGGTAATTCAAATAACCACATTTTACAACCATGGTGAGCAGAAAAGCATCTCAGAAGACACATCAAACCTTGGGGTGGATGAGCTACAGCTGCAGAAGACCACATTGAGTTCCACACCTGCCAGCACTTAACAGGAATCTGAGACTACAGTGGGCATATTCTCACCAAAACTGGACAGTACAAGATTGAAAAAAAACATTGCCTGGTCTGATATAGAGCATTTAATTAGGAGCATCATACTAATACTGAGTAGGTATCACCCATATGTATATTCGATTACTAATTGATTAAATGACTATACCATATACACTATATTACCAAAAGTATTCGGTCACCCATCCAAATGATCAGAATCAGGTGTCCTAATCACTTGGCCTGGCCACAGGTGTATAAAATCAAGCACTTAGGCATGCAGACTGTTTTTACAAACATTTGTGAAAGAATGGGCGGCTCTCAGGAGCTCAGTGAATTCCAGCGTGGAACCGTCATAGGATGCCACCTGTGCAACAAATCCAGTCGTGAAATTTCCTCGCTCCTAAATATTCCACAGTCAACTGTCAGCTTTATCATAACAAAATGGAAGAGTTTGGGAACAACAGCAACTCAGCCACGAAGTGGTAGGCCACGTAAACTGACGGAGAGGGGTCAGCGGATGCTGAAGCGCATAGTGCAAAGAGGTCGTCGACTTTCTTCAGTCAATTGCTACAGAGCTCCAAACTTCATGTGACCTTCAGATTAGCCCAAGTACAGTACGCAGAGAGCTTCATGGAATGGGTTTCCATGGCCGAGCAGCTGCATCCAAGCCACACATCACCAAGTGCAATGCAAAGCGTCGGATGCAGTGGTGTAAAGCACACCGCCACTGGACTCTAGAGCAGTGGAGACGCGTTCTCTGGAGTGATGAATCACGCTTTTCCATCTGGCAATCTGATGGACGAGTCTGGGTTTGGAGGTTGCCAGGAGAACGGTACATTTCGGACTGCATTGTGCCGAGTGTGAAATTTGGTGGAGGAGGAATTATGGTGTGGGGTTGTTTTTCAGGAGTTGGGCTTGGCCCCTTAGTTCCAGTGAAAGGAACTTTGAATGCTTCAGGATACCAAAACATTTTGGACAATTCCATGCTCCCAACCTTGTGGGAACAGTTTGGAGCGGGCCCCTTCCTCTTCCAACATGACTGTGCACCAGTGCACAAAGCAAGGTCCATAAAGACATGGATGACAGAGTCTGGTGTGGATGAACTTGACTGGCCTGCACAGAGTCCTGACCTGAACCCGATAGAACACCTTTGGGATGAATTAGAGCGGAGACTGAGAGCCAGGCCTTCTCGACCAACATCAGTGTGTGACCTCACCAATGCGCTTTTGGAAGAATGGTCAAAAATTCCTATAAACACACTCCTCAACCTTGTGGACAGCCTTCCCAGAAGAGTTGAAGCTGTAATAGCTGCAAAAGGTGGACCGACATCATATTGAACCCTATGGGTTAGGAATGGGATGGCACTTAAGTTCATGTATGAGTCAAGGCAGGTGACCAAATACTTTTGGTAATATAGTGTATATTTACTTCCATGATATGAGAGATTTTTGGGATTAACAGCAGAGCTGCCCTAGCTAAGTGCTGTGGAATATACTATTTGAGTAGATCAACAATATACACTGGGGCTAAACTATTTAAACCTTTAAACATCAGATGAAGGACACTGTAGCCAATATTGAACTTAATAGACAGCTAATACAGATTTTATAGGACTGGGGTAGAGTGCTTAAACTTTCTTTTCATGCTAAAGATTTAGGCTGCTGCATTCTGAAGCTTTCTTCAAGAGACAGCAGGGCAACCAGCTACCAGCAAAAGGCAATTATCCAATATTGAGGTTATAGAAACATACAATGGTTTCTCAGCATCCTTTTTCCTAATGGTAAGCTCACCTTGTGAATATCGGTGGCCAAATGAGTCTGGGATGACCTTGTGGTTGAATCCAGGATTCTTGCCCAAAACAAAATGTACACATCATTTTACATTGCTCAGAGCAAATAGAGAAGAAAGTAGGAAAGTTGGATCTGCTACCCTACTTATCAGCCACTGTTTTGCCCTTTGTAACACACATTCGCACTTAAAGAGCCCTCACATGTCTTCATAAATACTAAGGCATGTCACAAGCCTATTATAGCCCTTCCTTTCAGTCTCTCACTAATATCCCTCATCTCCTTTCATCCCACTCACCACTTCAACCTGTATAATGTACTCTTTGGTCATTTGCAATGCTAAGCTTCATGTCAGAAATGGTAAGGGGAATCATACCAGATCGTTAATAGCAGACTAATCATTTTAGCTCATCTTTCTAATGCCGTATAAAGGCACATTATAAGTAATTTAGAGAAAAATTAGTATTATGTATGGCTAGTCTTATGTATGTTGCCTCCCCTAATCTTCTCTTACGTCCAATCCCTTACATTTTATACATATAATCTAAAAACTGACTATAGTCTGAGAGAGAAGAGGAATAATAACAAGGAAGAGAGAGAGAGAACACTGAACAAGACAGAGAACACTGAACGAGAGCGCTTTTTGTAACAAGTGGACTAAATTTATGGTAAACTTTTATAATAGTACATAACAGTGAATAATTATTGGTAATCAGAACAGTGGGTACATGAGAATAGAGATAGACTCTACTCATACATCACAACCTTGCTTTATACTTTTGCTACAGATGTAGCTGTACATACTTCTTAAAATAGGGCAATTCATCACACATTCTCACATAACAGGCACTGATGAGAATGATTAATGGCATACATAGTAGAGCTTTCCTGGGGTAAATGGCAATAATATGACCTTCTGTTTCATAATTACATTAGGTAAAAAAGAAGAATTTGTTGTTTATCATGTATAATTATGCCTGTAAACCTGTTAACTATTGTTTTAAATGATGATGATAGGCACCACCACTTGAAAACAACAAATGAAAACAAGAGAAATAATAAATAAACTCCTGACCAACACCAGACCAAAAAAAAATTGTTTCATTAATCAATTCAGATTTACTAATCACTTTGTTTATTTCTGAGCTTTGTTTTTGGTAGTTTCTCTGTTTTTTTTTTGTTTTTTTATTTCTTTTCTGTTTTGCTACATCACCCCTTTGTCTTGTCTGCATGTACCTGTTTGCTAGGTTGGAGTTTCAATAAACCTGCTTGCACCTGCATCCAAATGCCTCTGTCTTACTTTGACCTTGCTATACATATGGATAGTTAGACATTGGGACCTCGAGAGAAAAAATGAATCAGAACTCAGTCACAGAATCATAGAACAGGGAAACCTTTCTGAGACCATGAGCCAGAGCTAGGTCATCTTGGTTACACTATGGCGGAGATGCTCCAATGGGCATGTATGGTCTACTGCCTTTCATGTTGCCAAATTTTTGTTTGAGCAGTCCAATGACCTGATTTAAGGGACCAATCAATGGCTGGGTGGATTCCAGGATCCACTGCCTTGAGGATCCACTGCCATGCTCACCAATTTGATTGGGTTCTCCTTATGGGCAAAGCATGTGCGGAACTATATTGTATCACTCATCTACTGCACCAGAAGTAGAGAAGTGGTTCCTTAGCTCACAAGATCTGGGTTCCAGCCCAGTGGCACAGACTGATTATCAATATGTTTTACCAAGTCCTGATCTAGATAGACTGGTCTATAAAAATATTTTGTAGAACCAATCAGATCCTACCTGCCCAGAAAGTACAGAATCTCACCCTCTTCTCTCTTTCATGTCTCTCTGTTCAGACAGGTAGTGTCACAGCCATTAGGGGCAGTTCCTCCCTTGGCCACTAGTGTGTTGAACTTCTTCTTCTGTTGTCTACCCCATTTCCTGTCATGATCATGCACACCTGTTTTGTATTTTCTTATTAGTCACCTAATTGAAGTTCTGTCTTTTTCCCTCTTTGTTGTTGGAGCATTATGCTTAGTTCGTGTTTGTGTTTGCACGCATGGCTAGATTTTGGTTAGTTTTCTCTGTTTTCTAGTTTACTTGCCTTGCCTAGCATTAGTCTAGCCCCTTGTTGTCCCAGTTTTTTTTCTCCCTGTGATTTGGTGTATCTCTTGGTTGTTTTTGTCCCTACTAAAGAAGTTCTGCACTTTGCATCCTCCTCCAAATGGCATTGACAGGACACCTGCTTGATCTGTCCTCAGAGGAAAGATGATGACTAATAATTAGGCCCATTCTACCATATTGTAGCCTAAGGAAACAATACTGTTTAGAAAAGAGGCTAAAATAGAATAAAATAAATTTATAAAAAATAATGTACAAAACAAGCCTAATATTAAACATTTAGAAAATAGGTCTAATTAAGCTTTTAAAGCCAAATATGGATTTCTTTCAGATATTTGCTTTTTACTTAAACCTTCCTCATTATTTTAGTGGGCTTGGGTTAAGCTTTGGCCTCTTCAGAACACCTGAAGCAATCACTGGTGATGCTTGGTGAATTTTTGTATGCAGTGTGTTTATGTATGCCCATTTTATGGACACTTAGTTTGCTTTAACTTGATAAACAACAATACAGATTTTGAATCAAGAAAGACGTGGATGACTAGTAGAGCAGTTAAGATTTTTGCAGTTACCATCTGTTGGTTGATTTATTCAATCAGATCACAAAAGCATTTGCTCACACATGGGTGGTACTTGCACATTGCGACTTATTGTTATATGCACTTTGATGATCAATTGTACATCTTAGATTATCATGGTTGACTTCTATTAATGAAATGTCTACTGAAAATGATATTGGTTTTGAGACACATGCATTAAATTATTATATTAGTTAACACGTACAAATTGCTTTTTGTCACTTTTTTCCCTGTTTAGCCTCCTGAAAATTGGTTATGTAGTTAGGGATAACTTGATTTTGTCCTAATTTTGTGGATTTTTTTAGTGGTTAAAATTATTGTTATACACCGATCAGCCATAACATTATGACCACCTGCCTAATATTGTGTGGGTCCCCCTTTAGCTGCCAAAACAGCCCTGACTCGTCGAGGCATGGACTCCACTAGATCCCTGAAGGTGTGCTGTGGTATCTGGCACAAAGACGTTAACAGCAGATCCTTTAAGTCCTGTAAGTTGTTAGGTGGGGCCTCCATGGATCAGACTTGATGGCCAGCACACCCCACAGATGTTCGATTGGATTGAGATTTGGGGAATTTGGAGGCCAAGTCAACACTTTGAAATCTTTGTCATGCTCCTCGAACCATTCCTGAACAATTTTTACAGTGTGGCAAGGCGCATTATCCGAAAGAGGTCACTTCCATTAGGGAATACCGTTGCCATGAAGGGGTGTACCTGATCTGCAACAATGTTTAGGTAGGTGGTATGTGTCAAAATAGCATCCACATGAATGCCAGGACCCAAAGTTTCCCAGCAGAACATTGCCCAGAGCGTCACACTGCCTCCGCCAGCTTGTGTTCTTCCCATAGTGCATGCTGGTGCCATCTCTTCCCCAGGTAAACGATGCACACACACCAGGCCTTCCAGATGATGTAAAAAAAAAATGTGATTTATTGGACCAGGCCACCTTCTGCCATTGCTCCGTGGTCCAGTTCTGATGCTCACCTGTCCATTGTAGGCACTTTTGGCAGTGGACAGGGGTCAGCATGGGCACTCTGACAGGTCTGTGGCTACACAGCCCCATATGCAGCTAGCTGCGATGCACTGTGTGTTCTGACACCTTTCTGTCATAGCCAGCTTTAACTTTTCAGCAATTTGTGCTACAACAGCTCTTCTGTGGGATCAGACCAGACGGACTAGCCTTCACTCCCCATGCGCATCAGTGAGCCTTGGGCGCCCATGACCATGTCGCTTGTTCACCGGTTGTCTTTCCTTGGACCACTTTTGGTAGGTACTAACCACTGCATACCGGGAACACCCCACGAGGCCTGGCGTTTTAAAGATGCTCTGACCCAGTCATCTAGCCATCACAATTTGGCCTTTGTCAAAGTCTCTCTAATCCTTACGCTTGCCCATTTTCCCTGTTTCCAACATAGCAACTTTGAGAGCCGACTGTTCACTTGCTGCCTAATATATCTCAACCCTTGACAGCTGCTATCGTTATGAGATAATCCGTATTATTCACGTCACCTGTCAGTGGTCATAAAGTTATGGCTGATCGGTGTATATTGCAGTTACTGGAGACTAGCTCCACGGCTGTAGATGTCATGTCAGATAAGGAAAATGGAAGGCTAATATGAATAGTAATATATTTGTCGCTGATAAGTCAAGACTTATTTGCACTGTGCCAAGCTGCAATGACTGAAGGTTGACCCACTCTATGTTGGCACACATCATCTTCATGAAGATGATACAATGAAGTCAGCCAACAAATGAGCCACATGCATTAAATTATGCACATGCTGGTTTTTTTTCTCTGTTTTTTGGTTATCACAGTGTATTTTTATAGTAAAAGAATTTAAATGTTTCTTGCAAGGTGAAAATGTTACCAAGCAAAATACCACAGGGATTAACTCACCATGGTAACGTTATGTGGACGTTTTCCTCTCCCACATACATCCATAACTGTTACCAAAATAGACCTCTCTTGTTCTTTACAGACTGATGGAACATTTCTTGGCGCTGGAGTTTACTGGTCCATATGCAGCTCTTTTCATGCATTTCTTCTTGCCTGTGTCTGCCCTTCTGCCTATGTTTGATCTTTGCTTGTCTGCCCACAATTCTGCCTTCTTATTTGTATTGGTCAATAAACCTCTTTTCAATCTAAAGAAGAATCCAGCACATAGCTGCAATGTACTTCAGTAATAATTGTGGATGTAGGAATAGTTGTAGATAATTGTAGACAAAAGTCCTCTATCAGCAGTTTAAGTGGTTTTGAAGTTGTAGGAAGTGTAACCATTCAAATGATATTAAAAATGGTGAAAATATTTTTGTCAAAGCATATCGTTCATTCCATGGGGGTTCAAAGTTACAAGAGTGGAGATGAGCTCTTTTTTAAGCTTCTTCCTTTCATTGCTCCAGATATAGCATATATCATTAATGATGTCCGTTGCTGTTGAAGTGTCTCTCCACTGAAAAGGCAAAATCCTTCATTCTGATGGTACAGAGGTGCTCGACAAAATGATCAGCCAGTCTCCATTTGGTTTCTCCAATGTAAAGCTTATTACATCTCTTGCAGGAGAGACAATAAGCAGCTCCTGAAGTGATGCATGGAGTCATGGGTGACAAAATCTAATCTTTAAGGGCCTGTGATTTTAGTGGCTGTGTTGATAAATTTGCATGATGACCATTTAGAACTGTTTCTATTAGACAGGCCATTTAGTTCACTCTTGACAAGCATGTCGTTAAATGTTTTTGTGCTGTTTATAAGAGACAAGTGATGGTTCCTTGAACCAGTTTTGGGATTGTCCTGAAGAATTTCAGTTTTGAGCCACCATTTATTAGTAGGATAATTAGTAAGGAACTCTCTTTGTCTTAGTAGTGGATTGTTTACAGGTCAGTGAATCCATTCTCTCAGTAGTAGTGGTAATATGGGCCATGGCAACACCTATGATCTTCTTAGGAAATCCATAGTTATAATTACGCATTTCCTTACTGGAGGAAGTCTTTATTCTCCCTGCAAATGCATTTCAGTCTCAATAGCTGTGAATAGATCATTTAATTTTTGCAGTGCTTGGAATGGGAAGAGCTGTATTGCAAGTAGGAACGAGTTAGTAGGTTTATAACGAATTTCAAAGTAGAACCTTTTGACTTAAATTATTATGTCTAAAGAAGTTAATCTCAAGTCAGGATGAGCAATATGTAATAGCTGATACTGACTACAATATTAGTGCTATGCAATATATGTATCAGCTAAAAACATCACATAAAGTAAAATGCAATTAGTGGAAGTTCACTGAAACATGCACTTTTGTTAAATAAGATTCCTGTCCAATCATTATGAAGAAAAAAAAATCCCACCACCCTGAATGTCATTGTATAATTTACAGTCTAATGATAGACACTTGTGGTCCTCATCCAGTTGAGGCATCTGCATACACTCCTAGAGGTATCACCTTTCTCAAATGTCACAGAAGCAAGTCTTACATTGATTTGGGGAATTCTCAGGAGACTCACATCTGACCAGAAGCCGATACATTACAGGAAAAGATGAGCGACACGCTTTGAGGCTGCTGAATGATTGGAGGACTGAGCAGTTTCTCAGTAAGAGTCAATCTGCGTTCTTGTCTGATTAGCCCCTCACTAAATATTCATATTGTTTCCACCTGGATATATTGGAAGGTTAAGATTATATAGTTTTGTTTCCACTAAGATATCCAAACTGATTTTAAAATAACAAAGTGAGGTTACAAGAAAAAAAAAACAAAATCAAGGAAAAATTAATTTACTTTTACATCATTTCTACTGCAAAAAATGACTGCAAATGGAAATATCTTGAATAGTCAAATTTATCTAGTATCGTTTCTAGTATTTCCTTTTATCAGTTATTATTAGGAACTATTGTATTCCTATTATACAATAAACCAAATATATGATTATTAAACCTATTTCTAGCCTTTTCTATTTTTTTCTTTTTCAAGCTCGAAATAGTTTTGCTCTATTGGCAGATAATTTTGCTTATTTAAAAAAAAACATTACTAGAAAAAATAATTATCTGCCAATAGAATAAGAAAATGTAAAGCTTAAAATGAATAAAAGTGTCCCGAAATAGGGTTTATAGGCTTATATTTGTTTTATTGTAATCTTATAATTGAAAATACTAGATAAATTTGATATTTTTGCTTGGTAAGATGTCAGTTTTTGCAGTGTAGCAAATGCCTTAATCCAAAGTGACTTAGAATAGTGCTTTGTAGTCTCTATCAAAAACATATTTTCAGGCTAGTTCACTATGTCTGAAACTAAGAATACTACCAAGCTAAAACCCTTTTGGGGGAGCTTATTACAGCATGAAAAAAAAAGGCAAAGGACAGAATAAATGTTTCTAGCAAATCAGAACGAAGGTACTCAGAATGATGGCAAATGTTTTTATGAATGATACAGTCCAGGACATGTCTTGCATGAGCAAACCTGTAGCAGGCTCTAAGAACTAGGGACAAGTGGATCAATACTGAAATATCGATATTTCAAACCAAATGTTTCCTTTTAAAAATCAATCTTAATATAAAATTTAGCAGTGGCAAGGTGGTGCAGTGGGTATTGTTGCCACCTCAGTGCCCAGGGTCCCAGATTCGATCTTGAGCTCAGGTTACAGTCTATGTGGACTTTTCATGTTCTTTCTGAGTCTGCATGGGTTTCCTCTGGGTTCTCTGGTTTCTTCCCATTTCAAAATACCATGGCAATAGGAGGATTGGCTAAGATAAATTTCTCTATGATAAAGTGTGTGCATGGTGCCCTGCAATGGACTGGCATCCTATCTGTGTGTTTTCATCAAACAAAGAGTGATAAAATATTGAGGAAATATTGATGTCTACTACTAGGAGATATTGAACTTCTGGCATCTCCCTCTACACCCTGGTCCATTTTATACACAAACACACTCACACACATAGTCAGTCAGGCAGAAGAAGAAGTAAGTAGGCTAATATATAGAGGTGATTTCTGTAATTAAACTGGACTCTAAAACAGAACAATATGCCACATATAATCCATTATATTCATATTTGCTGGGTTATTTCTACCCAAATCTGAGTTGAGGCAATTGGGTCATTTTATTGGGCCATTGGGTTAATCTTAGTGGCCTTGGAAACAATGCAGATGCAGCCACCCCTCCTCTTTTCCATCACTATGGAGCACCAAGGTCACTTTATAACCCAGCTGTTGATTTATCTGTGGAATTGAAGCACCTTTTTCCTAAATGAGCTGTTCCTCCAATGCATTTTGATTACTAGTATTTGGACCAGTAGTTTTATATCTGACACTTTCATACTAGAACTGTGTACTGGTCAGCACTGCACTGTCTCTTACCGTGCCTATTGTCCTGTTTTAGTAGTTATTGTACTGTCTTGTTCTGTTTGCACACATTTTCACATGCACTTTATGTAGTAATGTGTAGTCTCATGTAGTTCTGTGTTGTTTTATGTAGCACCATGGTCCTGGAGCAACGTTGTTTCGTTTCACTGTGCTCTGTACCAGCTGTATATGGTTGAAATGACAATAAAGCCACTTGACTTGAGTTGAGAAAGTAATATTTCCTGTCTCATGAGCATTCATCATCAGTATTCTGAACACATGCTTACAAGGTAGCAACAGTATTTTGTATGCTGCATTTCTTTGTCCAACTCAGATAGTGTTAAGTGAAATATCATTTTAAGATTTCTTTGATATCTAATATAATATATTGCCTCACAGTCGAAGTTATGGCTGAAGTGAACTTATGGTATGCTGACCTGAATGATCAATTAGCTAAGACAGTGTGTGTGTTCTCAAACAGTTTCAAAAGAAAAATGAATAAATAAGAAGCTTATATTTTATACATCTTTATTTGAAAGTTATAGCAGGAAGAATCAAGCATAGCCAACCTGATAGGAATTATCAAAGGATTTTAAAGAATTCATTAATTATCACAGTATTCCCTTGGCTACTCCGCTGGCCAACATGAGCTAAGCTGACAGGATATGTGAGAGAATTTTAAAGCTAGCCAGGTTAATATGAGCTAATCTAACTGGAATTCTGAGATGTATATTCATATTCATAAATATACAGAATCTTATCTGCCTAGCCTACCTTAGTTTTACTCTTAGATTTTAGCTTCACAAATTCTGTCAAGCAGGCTCATATTCATCTAGCTGAGTGTCATTAACAGTAAAGATTATACACACCGAGTACAACTGTGTTTTAATCAAAATTATGTCTTTCTGCCTATAACATACTTTGATCATTTTATTTTAAGAAACATAAATATAATTACCCAAAGCAATGTAGAAATGTTTCTATTTACTTTATAAACATGCCGCAGTCACGTTAGGTAAATAAGGAGTTTACCAAAAATGTTCTGACTAAATATAGTGTATTATTTTTGCTAGTTTGCTAATTAAGTGTACTTTCCTCATGTAGTGAATGTAATGCTTTGATCAACTTATTGGTTATGTGCCATAGAGTAACAGACAATTCAGTTTGTAAATGGTATGAATGCCAGCTGTCAAGTCAACATTTGCATTGATTAGGCATTATTTGGTCACAAGATTGTCACTAACTTCTTGTAAGGCTATATTTTTGCACGTCTCTCCCTTTGCCCATCATTTTAAGCCACAATCCTACTTGGCATTCATTCATTCATTCATTCATTTATTATTTTATTTATTTAGTTAGTTAGTTATTTTTACAATTTGACCAATGGTGCATGACAAAAATTTTAAATGGGTTGGCCAGATAGGGGAAATCTTGGGTTGGCACACCACAAGTCTATTATAGGTGAAATTCAAATTTGTGTAAAATAATGCAACTCAAAAGACCTGATTGTATTCACAAATGCTAAGTAACTCACACTTAGCCTATCTACTGTAAGCTAAAGTGTTTCTTTTAAAAATATGATTGATAACCACTCTAATACTTTGTGCTGTGCATGAGTAAATGTAAACCTGGCATTGTATATGGAATGTTGGATATAGAAATAGGAAACCTATTTGAGTGAAGGAAAAAAAAAAGCTGTTGTGTTAATACAGACATCTTCAGTAAATAAACACTGTGGTCTTGTGCAGGAAAGTTTGAAACATTAAATATGGTAGCATTTAAATAAAACATAGAAATTTTGATCTATTGCCTGCAACTTCAGCAAGCAAACTGGCTAGCTGGCTTCTAGTGACAGAGAATAGACACTGAAATCTGCTGTACTTACCAGTAGCTGTAATGATCATGTTGATGTGAAGTGCAGCTTTCTCTGGTGTGATGTATGGTGCTGTTGCTTGTGCAGTGCTGACAACTCTTTTCAGGAGAAAGTCGCTAATGCATGCTCAAAAAGCCGGAGACGTCACTGAAGACACTTTAGTTCTGAAGATGCTGAAGATGTTCTGAAGACACTTTTGAATAGATCTTAGAATTTTGAATGGAATCTTAAAGAAACATGAAGTCTTTGGCACCACAATCTAACTATTTATGTATTTACAAAGGAGAGTCAAAATCAACTATGTATTTGCAAAACACTATATTATCTATCAAGAATGCAGAGAAAAAGAAGTAGTGATAGAAAGTAGTTGGAAATAACATGAAGGAAATGGTTACAGATGTAATAACTCACTTTCATTACTTATAAAGGTCAAGATATAGTCAAGAAGAGAGTTTACAACAAACAACAAAGAAGTATACAGGTGGGACAAACAAGTGATTGGTTGTTGGGAACAATGGTGATATCAGCGATTGGTTGTTGGTAACAATGGTGGTCAGTGATTGGTTGTTGGGAAGCACAACTCAGTCAGGTTTTACATACTGGTGGTCAGTTGACCAACCCTGTTCTCTCAAATTATATAACCAGAAGCTGTGATGTGAGCTCAAGCACCATATTGAGTACGAGACAGTCAGTAACATCTGCTCAAAAACTCAATAGGTTTGTCACTAGACTTTTTCTTTAAATAAAGTCACTAAATTGGCAACATTGTGAGTTTGTTAGTGCAGCAGACAGCAGAGATGGCTGCACTACCAAATTAAAATGTCTTTGTACAGCAGCCATGTCTTGTGTTTTGCAGGAGGGCCTCACAGATTTATAGTATGCTACTGAGTACAATATCCTGAGCATAATAACCTTATTAGTATATAGTTTAAACCTGTAATGGTACAATAGATCCAGTGCTATATGCAACTGTTTAGAATATGTACCTATCTTCTACAATTCTGTCAAGAAATGTGTTTCCACAGGAGCCAGGAAAATGTTCTTGGACTACAGCTACTATTTTAATATCTTTTAATGATTAATAGTCATCTGAATCCTGAGTATATTATTTAATAAAGTATAAGTTGAACTACCATCTCAATGTCTTTGGTCATGTAAAAACCCATGCTGAACATTTTCCTTTACCTATAATAAGCCCAACCTGGAAGCTCATATATTATTTACCTAGCTGATTCACTTTGCCAGCACTCATTTTTCATTCTTCTTGTTTTTTATATCTTTGGCAGACACTTTTATCCAAAAGCACATACAAGGGAAGCAGAATACATTTGAGGCACAGAGCTGAGCAGTTGGAAGTTAAGTGGCTTTAAAAAACACGTGTATCAGCACTTTTAAACACTGCTGGTGACAAAGTTTTCCAGATTCAATTTTATCCAAACAATGTACCAGTGAGGAAGAAGAATACAATCCATGCATATAGGAGAGCTTTTGAGAGTTAAGAGCTTTGCTCAGTTGCTCTCTGGCAGTTCTAAGATTTGAATTTATAACTTTCTGGTCATTAGCACAGAATGTGCACTGTTGTACAGCCACTAAGACTAATTACATTGGATTATTTGATCATTTGAGTTGTTTGTGCTTCATTTATTTGTCTCTCATTTGGTTTCCTTAAAACATGCATTCCATTTAAGCATGTTCTCCTGCACCTGATGGGACTTCTTCTGATGTTAAAACACTCAGTTAATGTGTGAATCCGAATTGAGAAATGTGTTGTTCATTCATTTGTCTTCTGTAACTGCTTTATCCTGGTTAGGGTGGTGGTGCATCTGGAGCCTATTCCAAGAAAATTGGGCATGAATTGGGAATAGACACAGGATGGGATGCCAGTCCATCACAGAGAACTGTGTTGTACAAATACAAAATCACTGCATGTCTTTACTAGCACTAAATACAGGATAAAAATAAAGAAGTCAGTGCACTCATTCACACACTGTGGTTTCCATCACACTTGGCAGTAATTATTCACTGAAAAAAATGAAGTAGAGTTTAATAAGAGGCACTTTATTAATGGCCGTTCAGGGCAGCAGAAACAGATGGAGAAGAATAGGGTGAGAGCATGCTTGGCATCTCTGAGCTGGATAAGAGAAAGGGAAAAAGACAGCTAGGAACAACATAGATATAGGAAGGCATACTATGATACATCAACACACCTGCCACCTTGTGAGCCAATGCAAATAAATGGAGATGTGCAGGTTTACCATGATAAATTAACTATAACTTGCTCGATGTTTAGCCAATTTGCACAAAATCTAGCTTGTTACAGACAATATATATCTGTCACAGTCAGGGTGATGTACATGCAAATATATGCACTGTTGATATTTTAATTCAAGCCAATTCCTGGAGGCAAAGCAGTGGGATGTAGGCTAGAAATATACAGAATTCACCAAAAGCAAGGAAATACTGACATTTTTCTGCATTATTATGTTCCAGTCTGCTACACCAACCATTAAAATCACTATAATAATAGCCAAATAATAAAGTTTCCAAGATAGTTAACTGCAATGTGTGAGCTGATGAGGCAGAATGCAAGTTTGTTTCAGCGTGTTTCTTATTAAGGGCAATCCGATAATCATAATCAATGTCTGTAGGATCAAAGAACAGACAGGGTTTAATTCAATTCAATTTAATTTGTATAGCGCTTTTATCAATGAGCATTGTCACAAAGCAGTTTTACAGAAATAAATAGATTCAAATTAAACTAAACCAAAATACATTGTAAATACATGAACTTATCCCTAATGAGCAAGCCAGAGGCGAAGGTGGCAAGGAAAAACTCCCTGAGACGACATGAGGAAGAGACCTTGAGAGGAGCCCAATTTAAAAAGGAACCCATCCTCATCTGGGTGATAACGGATAGTGCAATTATAAATAAATCCCTTCTGTAACTGTGTACTACATGGACAAACAGTGCAATTGTGCAACCAGTAAATTCATCACAGTTTTCAGTCCAAAAAAGTCAAAAAAAAAAAAAAAAGGAATATCCATAATCAAAAATGATAACGCATTCATGAGTTGGATAACAGGATCTAGAACAAGGGAACAAGTACAAATGTGCAAAGAGGAATGGCAACATCATGGAATAAATAAACAAACTAATCAAGGACTGAACTCAGGACAGGTGCACACATTAAGGAAACAAACCAATTATAAGACAAGGCGGAGACAGGACTAAAACCAAAACAAAAGTACATGGAAAAACAAACATAAACGAGTAAAAGCAATGCTCCTGGTAAGAATGGTATCTGGCACAAAGATGTTAACAGCAGATCCTTTAAGTCCTGTAAGTTGTTAGGTGGGGCCTCCATGGATCGGACTTGATGGCCAGCACACCCCGCAGATGTTCGATTGGATTGAGATCTGGGGAATTTGGAGGCCAAGTCAACACCTTGAACTCTTTGTCATGTTCCTCGAACCATTCCTGAACAATTTTTACAGTGTGGCAAGGCGCATTATCCTGCCGAAAGAGGTCACTGCCATTAGGGAATACCGTTGCCATGAAGGGGTGTACCTGATCTGCAACAATGTTTAGGTAGGTGGTATGTGTCAAAATAGCATCCACATGAATGCCAGGACCCAAAGTTTCCCAGCAGAACATTGCCCAGAGCATCACACTGCCTCCACCAGCTTGCGTTCTTCCTATAGTGCATGCTGGTGCCATCTCTTAACCAGGTAAATGCACACGCACCAGGGCCCTGTTCTTCGTACATTGCTAACTCAGTTAGCTGGATTTGATTGTTGATGATTTGGCATGATCTTGGATTATTTGGTTCTTCGACGCTCATCCTGAAGTTGTTGCCATAGCAACGGATCGGTAAGCTTAAACCTGCTCAGGAGCAGGCTTATTTCATGTAAACAGGATTAGATCGCGGCTTTATAAGCGAAGGTGATACGTGAAATCTGGTGCAGCCATGTCTTGCCTGTTTTTACGTTGTGGAAGGTGCGAGGATAATTCGCAGAGCTTTTAGAATTAATCTCGTTTCGCGAGACAGACAGGATCCATTAGCACAGCGAGATAGCGCACTTTTTCAAAGATATCGTTTTTCACGTGAGGGTGTCATTTACATAATTCATTTGTTGGAACCTCATATTAAAAGTTCAATTCATCGGAGTAGGGCTTTAACAACAGCACAAACTGTGCATCGTGTTGAGATTGTTTGCGAGTGGCACTTTCCTTTACACTGTTGGAGATGCGGAGAACTTGTATATGTATACAACAGTACACATACAGTACATGAACAGTATATGTAGTTAATATTACCATTTTGTAGTATATTCTTGTATTTCACCTTTACTTTTTCCCAAGTTCTAGTGGGTCCCGCGGTGGCTCTAATATAAAAGTTTAAAGTAATTATGAAAATTAAAAACAAAAAGAAAAGTACATAATATATACGGGAATAAGTGATAAAAACATCTAACACCGTCACTACTTACACATTCAATTTGTCTGCAACTTTTTGCCAACCCTCTCTGCTGACTTTTGCAGCCTTTGAGGTGTTCCCTGACGTTTTTATTAAATTTCAGAACTCGCCATAGCCCTCCTTTAAGAGTTCTTGTTCTGTCGCTGAGAAAAAGTGGGCACGCTCTTTGGCCATTGTGGGCAACCAATAGCAGCGTTGCTGATCAGTGTTTCTACTCTCGATACATAGCCCCTTTTAAACCAGTGCATGAACGCGCAATGATCTCAGATAACTCAATCCCGCCATACTAGTCATCAACAACACGTATGTTCGAAGAACCTAATTAGCCAGATAATGATTAGCTGGATCATATCATCTCGAATGTGTCTTTTGATCTCGGCTGTAATAAGCGACGTATGAAGAACGGGCCCCTGGTCTTCCACATGATGTAAAAGAAAATGTGATTTATCGGACCAGGCCACCTTCTTCCATTGCTCCGTGGTCCATTTCTGATGCTCACTTGTCCATTGTAGGCACTTTTGGCAGTGGACAGGGTCAGCATGGGCACTCTGACAGGTCTGTGGCTACACAGCCCCATACACTGCACTGTGTGTTCTGACACCTTTCTATCATAGCCACCTTTAACTTTTCAGCAATTTGTGCTACAACAGCTCTTCTGTGGGATCAGACCAGACGGACTAGCCTTCACTCTCCATGTGCATCAGTGAGAATTGGGCCCCCATGACCCTGTTGCTTGTTCACCGGTTGTCTTTCCTTGGACCACTTTTGGTAGGTACTAACCACTGCATACTGGGAACACCCACAAGGCCTGGCGTTTTAAAGATGCTCTGACCCAGTCATCTAGCCATCACAATTTGGCCTTTGTCAAAGTCTCTTTAATCCTTACGCTTGCCCATTTTTCCTGTTTCCAACACAGCAACTTCGAGAACCGACTGGTCACTTGCTGCTATATGAATTTTGGAGAAAATAGATAGTTGACATTTTAGTTACACTTCATGTCAGAGTGCAAAATTTGAAAGTCTGTGGTGCTATTCAAGTATCTGGCAAAAAGCCAATGATGCACACACACACCTTTTTTTACATTTATGTATGAACATTTATATGATTAAATAAAGATGTATAAAAAGAGCCTTAGAAGGATTCCACTTATTATGAACGTATTTGTTTCAGAGATGAACAACCACTAAAGCAGTCAATATGTCTTATTCCTGCTTCAAATATTAGCAATAAACCATATTCCTAGATATATGTATTATGCACAAAATCCTTTTGCATTACAGATCCTCCTGTTGGCTGGTCTGTGAACATGTGTCAGTGTGAATAAGAGATAAAAGAGGGAATATAACTGTGACTGCTAGAATCATATTTAGGGTAATTGTGTTGATGTGAGCAATGTTTTATGTCACATGCCTTGCAAAGTTTGCACACTGGGTGGTATCAAAAGCAGCAGGTGTACACATAAGATAGTACACAGGAAATAGAACATGAGGCATGTGATGTTCAACCATGTCGGGCAACTATACTATAAACCTGGTTGGTGATTTCATCCAATATCACCAATATATCCAGTCATATCAAGCACTACTCCACCTCAGTTGGTGGAGAAGCAGGTAAAAATAAAGCAAACATTTAAAAACTCACAACAGTATCACTTATCTGATATCCCTCACAGAAACTGTCAAATTAATCCATATGGCCTTCTATGGAACCTGCTAATCTGCTGCTGCTCAAATTGTTGAATGCATCTGCACCAGCACAAGAGAGCAAAGGAAATCATCATTTAAATTTAACTATATCCGTATTCAAATTCAACTGTATTCAGCTTCCAACTTTATCCACTTTTATAGATTTTATTTCACATTAATGAACTCAAAACTGCATGAGGGTGCCATGCTTAGTGCATCTTTCAAGTATGACAATTGTGTTAAGGTGAAAGATTACAAATGAGAGATGGGGTAAGGGGTCGGGGCTTCCAGGGCTGTCAGAGAGTTAATATCAGAGAGTTCAAAACACTTATGCAATTGTCATTCATTTAAGATTTATATTTCAATTGGTTTATCTGCTGGTTTTATTGTGGGAAAAAAAGACTGCTCTTTCTTTTGATGTATTTCTGAGTGATGACTTGACTGATATTAAAATGTGGACCTTCTATGCAAAATATGTGAAGGTTGGCAGGTCTTATTTTATTATTATTGTTCCAGATTGCTAATATCTCAAGTGGGTCATTTGGATCCTAAAAAAGCCAAAGTGGATAAAGTTGGAAGCTGAATATGGTTGAATGTGAATACGGATATAGTTAAAAATTCAGTTCTGTCTTTTCCTTATGTTGCTTGTGAATGGTTATCCTTAGTTCATTACCAGCAACATGCATTTTTATCAATTTAAAACACCTGGAGGAGGGATTGGCATGCTCCCTGTTGTGCCATTGCTGTGCCATGTCCCACCTGTACAGCACAATAAAGTCCACCACATGACAACCCAAAGGGTTTATCTCCAAGAATTATTCCCAGAAACTGAAGCTAGGCCAAGCAAAGTGTTCTAGAGGTTAGTCGAGGGTATGTACCTATGTGTGTGCTGAGAATACATATATAAGCCTAATGGACAAATACGTGCCTATCCGTGCTGTGGAAAATGGAAAAGCTAAACATTTGCAAGCTTATGGCTTATCCCCACTGGAGACCAGATAAGCAAGGAACACCGATAAGCATGGCTCAGTGCTGTCTCTGCATGTTAGTGAGTCTTTAACGTAAAATTGTGAACACAGTAATGACTCACTATAATCTGAGGTTATTAAATTAAAGGATGTACACATTTAAGGCATACATTAAACAGACATATACTGTATGGTTGATTCATTGATTCCACTGAGTCTGTCCAACCTGTCTGTACATTCATACAAAGTGTTTTTTTTTAAACTGCACAGTAAACAATTTGATAAGCTCTAGCCTTATGTTGTAAACAGAAATGTTATTGTTTATCATAACGCTATATGATTTACTGGAATAATGACTTGTGTATAACACACAAGTAATATTTCTGTTACCAAAGAATTGTTACCAAAAAAGTTATTTTGGAGTCAATAGTAAAGTACTAGAAACTTTTTTTCTAACAAATAATGTGCTATAACAAATAAATAATGTGCTATCA
Source organism: Pangasianodon hypophthalmus (assembly GCF_027358585.1). Lineage (NCBI taxonomy): Eukaryota > Metazoa > Chordata > Actinopteri > Siluriformes > Pangasiidae > Pangasianodon > Pangasianodon hypophthalmus. The sequence continues at coordinate 9,517,754 of NC_069738.1, forward strand.
GCTATAATGAGTTGCTTAAACCTTAGATTAGATTCAGTTATGTGCCAGTTTTAACCAGTAACACAACAGATGCAATGGACTGTGTGAATGGCTGCAAAATTTGAAAATGTTCGAACACAACAAAAAAACACTAGCACATACCAGACATACATGTCTTTCAAAATGCTTTCCTCTGAGCTGTTCTGTAATCAGTGTAGAGGTTGAACAATATTAAAAGAAGAATGGCATGGCAACTGCCAAACACAATAACACAATTGTAAATGACAGTAACTGTTTGCAATTTAGAATTTTTAAATAAGATGACATTACAGGCTCTATTTTCATGCCAGGGCAAGCATACTATAATTTGTTGCTTAATGCATGCTTTACTGCCTCACATTACTGTTCTTAGTGCATATGTAAGAATAAAAATGTAATTTCTTGACTACATGCACAGCCTTACAAGTTCTGTACCATTTCTTACAACCTGATTTATGTCCATCACTTTAACATAAATTGGCTACTTCACAAATAATAACTACAGTAAATACAATGACTTAATAACGTTACCTATGCAGTTAATAAAAATTTAGACCATCCTTTAGAAATCCACAAAAATCCATAAAAAATATTATTAAAACATAATAATAAAAAATCATTATTAAGAGAACTAATTTATATACATTTTTCAGGAGTATACCAATGCTGTTAAAATATCAGTAGCATTCTTAAATTTGCACTTCAGAGAAGGTCAGATCACCTCTCCTGGGCTATGCCGTACTTTCAAGTTCCCTTTCGATACGGGAACGAGTACTGCATCGCTAGACGCTATGGGAAAACTCCTTTTTCTCAGATGACTGAAGCCTTTACAATCACTCAGTGAAACTACACGGCCATTGGTTTGTGCAGTGCAATAAAGCGAACCAATGGCTCGGCAGCGTAACTGCACGTGCCCATGGCGAGGAAGCCCGCCAGGATGGGCGGAGCCATCTGGCTATATAAACGGGCATAGCGCCATAGGATCTGAGATCAATTCTCCTTTAGCGCCAAAGATTTCTCTCCGCTGAGCTACGAGACTTAAAGCCAGACAAGAGCTACTCACCTGCTCCGTCTCGCTGTTCCCACCAGGGACCTGCGAGGAAAAAACAGCGGGGCAGAGAGCTGTTAGATGACAGCATGTCTTTAGTGGCGTCAGACATGGAGAATATTTCGGGTCTCTACTCTCGCTCCGCCCCTCTGCCCTCTACGGATCCCAGCGTCACCAAGATGGGGATGGATGCCGAACTATAGCTTCCTCTCTAAAGTGGTGGAAGAGCTGGGTTTGGAGTGGTCCGCACCGGAGGAGCCCACTCGGAGCCGGCTGCACAAATGGTTTCTGCCGGGGCGACATCAGGCCCCTCATCATCGAGCCGCACCTTTTTTTCCAGAGGTCCACGATGAGCTCACGAAGTCGTGGCGCGCTCCCTACTCGGCTCGCCTTTGCACGTCAGTTTTGTCTGCGTTCTCCACGGTCGACGGCGTGGATGAAAAGGGCTACGAGAGACTACCTCCGCTGGATGAGTCAATGGTCGCACACCTCTGCCCGCCCACTGCCATCGGATGGAGGGCGAAGGTTGAGCACCCCTCTAAGCCGTGCAGAACGACGTCTGCCCTTGCTGGACGAGCGTACTCCTCCGCTGGGCAGGCGGCCTCAGCTCTGCACTCCATGGCCATGCTCCAGGTCTTTCAGGCCAAACTCCTCCAAATTATGGACAAGTCGGGGCCCGATCCTGCAGCTTTTAAGGAACTACGCAGTGCGACGGACCTGGCCCTTCGAGCTACGAAGGCGACAGCTCAGGCCATAGGGAGGTCTATGGCCAATCTAGTGGCTGAACCTGACGGAGATTAAAGAGGCGGACAAGGTTCCCTTTCTAGATCCTTCAGTTTCTCCCTCGGGGATTTTTGAACCTGCTGTCGAAGGGTTTGCAGAGTGCTTTACTGCCGCACAGAAGTCATCTCAGGCATTGCGACACTTCTTGCTGAAGTGCTCAAGCTCTGCGAGTGCCACCAGTCACCCCAAGCCTGCTCCAGCGCAGCAGCTGGCTAGACCCGCGCAGGCGCCTGTTCAGCCTATCCAAAAGCCTGAGCCTCCGCAGCGCCCCCGCTCGGCCAGATGCCACTCATTTTTGAGACGCCAAGGACCCCAGCCCAAGCTGACGCTGGATCCTGCGCCTCGGGCGTCATCCTGATTTGCCAGACAGGAAGAGGAGGGGGCAAAGTCTCGCCATCGCTGGACCACCCCCCAAATGATCTCTGTTATGCCCCCAAGCACCCCATTCTGTTCTGGGTGCCAGTGGCAGTGGCAGTTTGTAAATGCTGTTGTGGACACTGGGCCCATTCTAAAAGTGCCCACACAAGCGGCTGCTGTTGTAACAACAAACATAAAACACAAACATTTTCAAACAGAAAGCAAAATTCCTCTTCCACTTATAACGAGTGTCAGGTTCCCTCACGGCGATCTGCCACAATCTGAACCAATCCAACCCCTCGCCACACGGGCAGAGGCCTGGCAGGCCATCCCCGGAGTGTTTTGGGGGTTATAAAGCGAGGTTACTCACTCCAGTTCGCTCGAAGACCCCCGCGTTTCAGCGGTGTGGTTCCCACCTTAGTGCAGAGCAAGGATGTTCAGGTCCTTCGCGCCGAGCTGATGGCCCTATTGGCGAAGGGTGCTGTAGAAACGGTTCAGCCAGCACAGAGCAAGTCAGGATTTTACAGTCGCTACTTCCTCGTCCCCAAAAAGGATGGCGACCTTCGGCCCATCCTGGATCTCAGACACCTGAACCGCGTGCTCATGAAGAGGCCGTTCAGGATGATTACTTTGAATCAGATTCTCTCGCAAATACGCCCAGGGGACTGGTTCTTTTCTCTGGATCTGAAGGACGCATACTTTCACATCCAGGTAGCCCCCCAGCACAGACGATTCTTGAGCTTCGCCTTCAAGGGAGTGGCTTATCAATACACAGTCCTGCCCTTTGGACTGTCCCTGGCTCCTCACACTTTTACAAAGTGCATAGATGCAGCTCTTTCTCCACTGAGACAGAAGGGAATCCGCATTCTGAATTACCTCAACGACTGGCTGATCTTAGCCCAGTCAGAGGCCGAGCTAGTGTCCCACAGATCCCTCCTCCTCAGCCACTTGGAGTGCCTAGGACTCAGGGTCAATTTCACCAAGAGCTCACTGTCCCCCAGCCAACGAACTTCATTCCAGGGGGCAGTTTTTGACTCAGTCCACATGAGGGCTGCAGTCGCACCAGAACGTGTGCCAGTCATAAAGCAGCTCCCGGCCTCTTTCAAAATTGGAGCACTTCGCCCCTAAAGATGTTTCAAAGGATGCTAGGCCTCATGGCCTCCACATCACCAGTACTACGGTTGGGCCTGCTTCGCATGAGACCCCTTCAGTACTGGCTGAAAGCACAAGTGCCGCCCAGCGTGTGGCGTCACGGTTACCTTCGTATCAAGGTGACCCAGGCCTGCATAACGGCTCTGGCCCCCTGGAAGGAACCCCAATGGTTCAAGCAGGGCGTAACCATGGGCATTGTGCACAAAAGGAAGGTTGTCTTGGCAGATGCTTCCAACATGGGTTGGGGAGCTCTGTGCAAGGGCAAACCGGCCTTCGGCTCCTGGTCGGTCACAGAAGGCGGGACCTCCTCTCTCAGGCAAACAGGACAATTTGGCACGCCCAACCCGAGTTGAGGGCGTTGCACCTTTGGGCTCTCGACGGGAATCAGTAGATCTCCCTGAAAGTGTCCTAAACACTATTTCACAGGCTAGAGCCCCGTCCACGAGATGCCTCTATGCCCTTAAATGGTCAGTCTTCTCTGCCTTGTGCGCAACCCGCGCCTAAGACCTGCGACATATCAGTGATATTGTCCTTTCTACAAGATATGTTGGACAAGGGTCGTTCCCCTTCCACGCTCAAGATCTCTGTGGCAGCAATAGCAGCTTCTCATCCTCCTATAGCAGGACAGTCTGTGGGCCGGAACAACCTAGTTGTTCGTTTCCTGAGGGGTTCCAGGAAGTTCAATCCGCCCCGGCCCCCTACCATCCTTGCGTGGGACCTACCCATGGTCCTGAGGGCCCTCAAGGGGTCCCCTTTCGAGCCACTACAATCTGTGAACCTAAAAACCCTATCGTTAACTGGTGCTACTGGCGTTAGCATCGGTGAAACGAGTAGGTGATTTACAGGCACTCTCAGTGAGCCCTGCCTGCCTCGAGTTTGGGCCTAACGACTCCAAGGTCGTCCTAAAGCCGAGGCATGGTCACGTTCCTAGGGTGCTCTACACCCCATTTAGAGCACAGTTTATTCCATCAGAGGAAGACCCAGAGTTGAACCTTCTCTGCCCTGTCAGGGCGCTGAGAATTTACATCGAGCGTTCCGCTCCATTTAGGCAGTCGGAACAACTCTTTGTGTGCTTTGGCGGCCGCACCAAGGGGTCTCCAGTCACAAAGCAGAGAATTGCTCTATGGTTAGTTGACGCTATTGCACTAGCATACTCCTCCCTGGGCCTCCAAAGCCCCATAGGAGTGAGAGCCCATTCCACTCGGGGCGTGGCCTCGTCTTGGGCATGGACTAGCGGGGTGTCCATGGCAGACATTTGTGCGGCGGCCGGCTGGGCCTCGCCGTCCACGTTCGCCAGGTTCTATAGCCTGAACTTTCCGGCCTTGCAGGCTCAGATCTTTTCTGCATGAAGGACACATGCCTATTATGTTCTTGGCCCTTCTAAAAAGTGCTGAGACAACACAGGATTATTTTGGAACGGTTATCTTGTCTTTGGTGAGTTCAGCCCCCCTGCCTCCTGCGGGGTTCACCCTTCTTTACTGGTCCCTCTGAGCCTGATTGCTCAAGGCCGGTTCGTTCCTATCGTTCCACTTTCATGGCAGAGTGATTGTATTGGTTCCCTATAGCGTCTAGCGATGCAGTACGAGTGTAGTATCAAAAGGGAGTACTGCGTTGCAGGCCGTGCCATAACATTGCACAACTCAGAGTCGTCGCTTCAGTCGATTTGACCTGAGATCCTATGGCGTTATGCCCGTATATATAGCCAGATGGCTCCGCCCATCCTGGCAGGCTACATCGCCATAGGCACGTGCAGTTATGCTGCTGAGCCATTGGTTCGCTTTATTCACTGCGTGATTGTAAAGGCTTCAGTCATCGGAGAAAAAGGAGTTTTCCCATAGCGTCTAGCGACGCAGTACTCATTCCCGTATCTCAGGGAACCGAGGTTACGTTAATAACTGAGTACGTTCTCTCTTCCTTGATGCTTTACATTTAGATGTGCTCACAAAATCACTGAAAGATCCAATAACTCAAGATACATCTACATAAATTAAACTGTAAAAGTGTGAAATTAGTTTCCACTAATTTTGGTGCCAGTGTGAAGCAGATTATCTAGATAAAGTGCTCGGGCATGGGGTTTTAATTGTCCTGTGAAGAAAAAAAAACAGACATGGCAAAGATCATGCTTTTCAGAGAAAGTCATGTTTCAAGCCATTAAACAATGTGTAAAAAATGCACTCTGTGAGCATGACCTCAGAGCGCCTGCTGAACTCTCTGCTCTTCTATCTAAATTACTAATTAACCTTCTGCAAATTTTCTCTTTCATTCCTTTTTCTTCTCTGCCTTTGTATGATATACAGTAGGTATATTTAACACATTACATGACTTTAAATGATTTTGTGTTTTGGACTGTTGGCATTCAAAATAAAAATATGTTCAATCATATCGAAGCCTTTGTGTTTTGACACTAACAAAAACTATTATCATTACATTTAATGACAAAAAAGGTATTTCTACCTCTAAATACCAGTATGAAAACTGCAAGTGAAAAAAAATACATGAATATTATACATATTATTTTTATTATATACAAAAATTTATAAGCTACAATCTTATCTCTTGTTTTTGCATGTGTCCCATGATCATATAAATAGAGCCCTACATGTCATATGAATAACTCCTTTTCAATATTAAATAATTTAGTTCCTCATAACCATAGATTTTTGTGGGACAAGATGACATTACTAATGATATAGCCTCAAACAAAATTAAGAGAGTCTATCACACTAGACACACTAGACTATCACACTTGCCATAGGTTACTATCTAGTGAATTTTTAGAGTACCTCTGTAATACAGCCTAGCAGCTTATTTGGAGTGGTTTTAGATGTACCTTTTTTCAACTGTGTTCAATACAGCAGGTGTGTTTCCTGTCATCAGTGAGGCGCACACACAAGAGCTAATATCATTACCCATAGTTGCCAGGTTTCAGCAAAATTTCCAGCCCAGCAACATGTCAACAACCACACAAATGGCTTGATTTTAGTGGGCCTCTATTAGTGCTTGTTGTAGTTCCCATTTTTGATCAGTAGTTGTAATAATATTTCTGCAGAGCTAAATGGGGCAATGAGCAACCAAATCAATGGAACATCAGCTTATATCTGTCAAATAGCAACATTTTTTATATTGTTGATCACTCAAAAGAAGTAGTTTTTTGCCCAATGTATTTTTTAAACAGAATTTAACATGTATGGGGTTGTAAATAAGTAATTTATGAAAATTAGCATTTATTGAATTGCTGATGTAAATGATGTAATACCACATTGTAACATCACATTGCAATATTGAATTATTTTAACAAACGTGTTAAGAAGATTGCTTCATTGCTTAACAACACAATGTAGAAATAATATATAAACATGATAGGTTTCTTCTCTAAAAGGTAGGTTACCTTGTTTCTAAAATCTTGTAGCTTATCTTATTATACTATAATCTTATTATTGTTTCAGTTATATCTGATTTATTATTCACAGAATATTACACTTAATACAGCTAAGTTGTATATATCATTAACTCCAATGAGAACTTGTAAATCTTTGCATGAGACTAGAGATAGCACTAAAATGTTCTATAGGAGATAAGAGCCTGTTTGCATGAATGACCTAATAATGATCAGCTAATATATACAGACATTCAGATCTGATCAGGCAAAATTTCTACCTTCATGAGGAAAAGAATTATTCTGTGGGTTAAAGCCTGGTACAAGCCTTCCACAGACATCATCCTAGAATAAATGTAGGAGCTCTGTACTGTGTAGCCTGTAGATTTGTGTCAGAGAAATCTACTTAATAATACTAATACACACAAAGTGATGTTAGCACCTTTGCTGTTCCAGAACATCCACTTTGTCCGATATACAGTTGAAATTACTGGAATTTCATTGTAGTAATTGTGATTTCATATTCATCTGGATTTTAGGTCTTTAACATGAGTGTGTCAGTTTTGTAAAAGATTATGCATCTGCAAATTAGGCAGTTGAAAATTGGGCTGTATAAATACCCAGTTTAGCTCATGATGAGCTTGCATGGTAAATGAATGCAAGAATTTTAAAAACTCTCGTTCATCTGATGTACCTGCATATGGTGCTGCTGTAATAACTGTGAAGTGCTTCAAAAGAGTAGTGTCACAATTTAAAAAAAATAATGTTAGCAACTATAAACTGTAAGTCTGAAAGGTTAGAATGAGAGTTACACTTTTGGACATGAATAGAAGCATTATGCGTTATAACTGATGTGTGTGTGCGTGTGTGTGCAATACAAAATCTGCTGAAATAAAAGAAAAGTAAAATAAAAAAATACAATAATAAACATTTCCCTGGTCCCTGGAGGACTAGCAGTTAGGCCTCGGCGCTCACACCGCCGTGGCCCGGGTTTGATTCCCGGCCAGGGAACTGACCCCAGCCACTGGGGTTGCACATGACAGTGCACTCCCAGTGCCCAGTCGCGAGCCCAGATTAAATTGGAGAGGGTTGCATCAGAAAGGGCGTAAAAACTGTGCCAAATCAAATATGAGGACCAGTGATTGCTGTGGCGACCCCTAACTGGAGCAGCCAAAAGAAGAACAACAATAATAAACATTTCACTCAACTATTTTTGTCTTTTATTTGAATATGGTCAATCAGTAAATAGCATCAGTCTGTCTGGAGTGTTTCTGTGTTTCGGCTAGAGAGAAGGCCCATGCGTGTGAGGGCTTTTTTATATCTTGGTGGGGACCAAATATCCCCACAAGGATAGGAATATCCAACAGTTTTGAGCTTGTGGGATCATTTGGCTGGTCCCACTGCTTTATGTTTTTACAAAAACTGCAGCTTGTATTAAATCTAAAAGTGCCAAAAGATTTCCTCTTGGTTGGTTAGGGTTAGATTTAGGTGTAGACGTAGCCTTAATTAGTTGCATATGTGAATATACGGTCCTGACAAAATAAGAAAGAGTGTGTGTGTGTGTGTGTGTGTGTGTGAGTTTGCAAAGTCCACAGAGATGCAGCTGACAGTTAGTACGCAGGGCAGTCAAACAATGCCATATGATGTTTAATGATGGCATTGTTCCCTATATCTAGTCATTTTTACTTATTAAATGTTTCGAAAATGATTATTGTCTTAACAAAACAGAACAGTACGTGTAGTGCCTGGTAATCTCCATCAGCACACAGTGATAATAACCACAGTGTTATTGAGGGAGAATATGTAGCTGAATTAATTAGAGATTACACACTCACAGATGCAGCAGCATACATCAAAATGAAAGTTCCTTTAATTCATACGAACAGGCTCTTAATGTTGTTGATCTAATTAGTGGAGCGGTGATGACAGAGGGACAATGGGGTCACATCAGGTCTGTGTTCAGAGTCAGGCGCCTGACAGATGCAAATTACCTAATTCTCTGCGCACACACACACACACACACACACACAGTGAAACATCCACTGCATCACTTTCCTTTCCATTTGCCTTTCTACACACTCTTACTGAAAAGTTTCTCTTTTTTTCAGACATTTTTTTCCTTTTCAGACATTCCCATCCTTGAAACCAACAAAAATCACAAGAATAGAAATACAGTAAATCATTTCTGGCTTTATATCACAAACCCCTGCAATTTCAATAAAGGTGTGTAGATGGTTCATATCCACTGTACATGATCCTGAAAAGCCAGTTGAGATATTTGAATTTTGCTACAGCTGCAGGCTGAATTCATTCATAAAGCTGAAAACAAAGGACTACAGTCTCTGCACTAAGCACTTTGTGTGTCTTGCACAAAAAAGAAAATGATGAATGCTGCAGTTACAGTGAAGTGTAGAATCTGCATCAAAGCGATTCATAATGGGTCATAACAGCAAAGATGTCCAACTCTCCTCAGGGAGAGATAGAGAGAGAGAGACTGCTTTAATAAACCAAGGTCAAAAAGACTCACCAATCAGTATGGTCTTCTGAATGAATAAGCATTTCATTTGACACCTTCTGCACAGAGACAGTTTTTGATTGACAGCTGCTTGATTAAGCAAGGTCATGCAGTATGCATATGTACTCTATAGAGATCTATTTCCTGCCCTCTGTTAAGGGGTTATTACATTTTACTATACTCATTTTACTGTTCTATTATTGACCAGTAGAAGACTTGATACTTAAAGATACTTCAACATTTATTCATTTGCTTTAAGCATGTAATTAGTTTAACTTTTATTGTAGTATGTCAGACTTTCACAAGACTAGTGGATACAACTGAAGGCTAATATAATATTGTTACTGATATACTGAGATATAATATATACATATTAGCAAAATTGATCCAAGACAATATTTCAAGCAAGTGAAAAGAGCGAAGAGAGCAAGTGTAGAGGCAAAATTGGCAAAGCAGATATCAAAAACCAAGGCAAGAATGAAAATCATACACATGCAAACAGAACAGAATATGAAAACACAAAGGCTTAATGAGAGGAGCAAATGAGTAACAGGTGAGATGAATCAAAATACTGGTGAGTTTGAGCAGTTGTAGGTGGAGGAAAGTGGGGGTGTCGGCATGGTTAAGGACTGGAGATTCTTGGAGTTGGAGTTCCAGGAGATAGGGGTATTTCTGACAGGGTTTCGACAGAGACATATAAAAGAATGGTGAGATACATGACTGCGGTGGGAATTTGTACTCCGTAGATGACATCAGTAACCCTATTAACTAGTTTAAATGCACCAATGTAATGGTTTAAGACCTTGATGAGCGCCAAACACCAATACACTTGGCTATCTTTACAGATATGTCTGTAATTCAATTTGCTCCTCACAATGACAATTCATTCAAAATAATAAGTTTCTCTATATTGTGAATTAATACTAACAATATAAATTGCTTTCTTTTTAGATATGTGTTGCAAATTTGCACCTATCATGTTCATTTAAGGGGAACCTGTGAGAAGATTTTTTTTTTTAAATATGTAATATACTGTATATGATGTTGAAAATTTCACTTACTCTTCAGAAAATAATTGATCCGAATTCATCACAGCTATCAAGAACAGTTAGCATGCCTAAAAACATCATTTACTTTATTATTTTCCTCCCTTAAATTTGCACATACTGTCGGTTATTCAATTATAATTTTTTAATCACCCACAACACACCCACAAACTGCACATTCAATTTATTACTCTGTACTCTTTATGTACTCTTTATTTGGGCAGACACTCTTCTCCAAAACAAGTTCTGGACGTGGGAACAGCTGAAGGTGTAATGTTACAAATTATTTAGCAAATCTGTAAGAATTCATAATGTGAAAGCTGTAGTCAGCTGGTCCTAGAGTGGTCTAATCAATTCCGAAACATTTTCAGACATAGGAAGTGTGTGAACAATAAATGCCAGTGCTGAGAAGCATAAACAATTGATAGATCAGTAGGTCTTTGCCAAATGGATGGCTTGTTCAACCATAGTACCATCTCTGGTTGTAACAAGATATCCTTATTTTTTTATATTTACATTCCTTCATTTGGGAGGTTTCTCCAATGTGACTTAAGACCTATAAGACATAATCCAATGAAAGCGCAGAGCTGAGCTACTGAGCTCTAAGGCCTTTGCTCAAGGGCCAATCAATAGCTCTTGACAGTCTGGGGATTTCATAGTTTATAGTCTTTTTTTTTTCATTTGTAAATGACCATGTAAGTAATCTGGATTGGTATTTACAAGGAATTCTCATGATTCTAAATGTCTAATATATCAGTCCTAGAGAGCATCTTTTTGTTATGGAGAAATTAATGGGATAACCCTGTTTGTTTTTCCTTTCTTCTACCAATCTAACAGTGCACTATGTGCTCTTCCCACATTCCCTTAGTCTGTCCCTCTCTATCAGTTCCAATGAAATCCAATCAGTTTCATTTGACATTTAAATTGAGTCCCAGAGGGGGCCAATTTCATGAAGACAGAAGCAGGGAAAGGGGAGAGTGTGAGAGGATGAAAGCGAGAGGGAGACCTTGTGAGCTGTGGAAAAAACTGGGCAAATTGTTCAGACAATGCTCTCTTTCTGTCCTCCATTCTTTTCCAGCCTGCCCCTTTTCATTAAGACTCTAAAGTTGGGTGAACATTGGCAGCAAGTGAGCAATGTGACATGCCTGCGGCCTCGGATGTATGACAAGCCACCTAATGAAAAGCCTCACTCACACTGGCTGCCTGACACAGCAGCCTCACACGTAATTATGTCTTAAATAATAAATGGCCATGCACATTTTCATCGCCTGCAAGTCTCAAGCACAGAGGCCAGCTAGTTTGTGGCACTCTGGGATTAGTGAAAGAGCACATGGAGAAAAATATATCGTTGTACTTTGTTTTGGCTTGGTCAGAACTGTTAGCTCAGTTGAGCGTGATGATAGCCAAGAGATTCACAACTCTGTACTACTCTATAGCATAATACTCTACTAAGAATTTCATACAGAGAATAAAAAAGCTCAAACTTTTTAACGTAACCTTCAATGTTCAGCATTGGCTCGTGGGAATTTGTATTTGCATTTAAGAGAACATGCACAAATAAGACACAATCTGAGAAACTTTTCCAGATGTATTTACTTCTTCTCATGAATTCACTCATGAATTTTCTACTATGCCAATAGAATGCATCCTCAGTTGAGTTAGTGGTTAGTATGAAGAAGCACTGCTCCTAGATCCTTCTGCATCACCTTGTTCACGGTCTGACACCACACTCATTCATCCATTCACTCTCTCAGCAGCATACACAGCACTCTCACACACTCCAGTCCCCTTCACACACATATGCACACACAAACAAACAAAATCATTGACAGGTTTCTGTGTGGGTCAGCATCATAAAAGCTTCCTGTGTATTGAAATTCTTACTTTAACCAAGTTGTGGTGCAGCACATATAATACAAGAATAAATAAATAAAATAGATGTTTGTACAAGATTAAATAAATACCAGACTTATCAAATGTATTACAATCATAGGGATAAGGAATTAGCCTAGTCTGCAATGAAAATGTCCTAAAATGCTTGCACGTCAATGAGCAAGTTGTCAGCCAACCCGTCTTTCTATAGTATACTATATAACAAAGTGAAATCTCTAAGCAAAATATGTGTATATCATTATAAACCTGGGTTATAAAATACTGCACTGAGGCACCAGAGCTAACTTTTCAATGTCACGAGTTTTCTAGCCTGGAATTGCCAAAAGATATCTCTGTACTTCGCCACAATGTATTTATTTTTATGTCCTTTTTTTCCATCAAAGCTCTAGCAGCATGACATGTTGCCATGATCATAAGATATGTCATTATTGGCATTCCTTAAGACAGATAATCTTTGAGGTATAGATCTAGGCCACAAACATTAAAATTTGAGGCTCTTGTTTGTACATTGTATCTTGGATTAAGTCCTAGCTTTCAACATTTTCTCTTTCATATTTTATCCCTTGAGTTTGTATGTTTTCTGTGCATCATCTTGGATGTTGTTGTTGCTGCAACTCTGAGCTATGCCTTCCTAAGACTGTCCTCCTTTATTCTAATATGGCTATTAGTTACTTGATTTACTGTGATATTCTGTGTGGAAAAACAAAAAGAAAGTGACTCCACATTCTATTAGGAACACCATACTAATGCATTGTAAAACATGATAACCTCATTAAGTTATGTGAACTTATTTCTTCTCTTTAGCTCCTATTGTCATGACAAGTTTTGGATATTGAACTCAAGTTTATTTTTTTCAAAAATGAAAAACTTAAAGAAATTAAAATTTAAAGTTGTCTTGACTTAGAGTCATTGTCTTGACTCCGAGTTGAAACAAAGGTTATCTTCAAGTTGAGTTTACTCATGTTTTTAAGGCAGCAGGTGAACTTCTGTTTTTAAGTTTAACCAACTTGAAATGTCTTACAGTGTACAAGGTAGGACCTGCCTTTGCTCTCAGAACAGCCTTGATTCGTCATGGCATGAATTCAACAAGATGTTGGAAACATTCCTCCAAGTTTCTGGTCCATGCTGCCATGATTGCATCACACCATTGCTGTAAATTTGCCAGATTTGTTCTATTGGATTCAGATCTGGTGGTTGGGGAGGCCACTGGAGTACACTGAGCTGGTTAGCAACAATATTCAGATAAGCTAATGATGTTTGCTTGATATTAAGGGGCCCAAAGTGTGCCAAGAAAATATTCCCTACACCATTAAACCACCTCCACCAGCCTGAACTGTTGACACAAGGCAGGTTGTGCCCATGGATTCATTCTGTTGGCATCAAATTCTGACCTTGCCAACTGCATGTCACAGCAGAAATCGAGATTCATCAGACCAGGTGAGATTTTTTCCTTCTTCAATTGTCAGTTCAACTGTCAGTTTCAGTGAGCTTGCCCCCACTGTTGCCTCATATTCCTGTTCTTGGGTAACAGGATTGGAGCCCAATGTGTTTTGCTGCTGCTGTTGCCAGTCCACCTCAATCTTCAATGTGTAGCTTGTTCTGAAATGCATTTCTGCTCACCACGGTTGTAGAGTGGTTGTTTGAGTTACCATAGCCTTCCTGTCAGCTCAAACCATTCTGGCCATTCTCTTCTGACCTCTCTCATCAGCAAGGCATTGCTGCCTGCAGAATCACTGGTCACTGAACGCTTTCTCTGTGTGTAAACTGTAGAGATTGCTGTGTGTGAAAATCCCAGTCTTTCTGGCACCAACAATTCAATTAAATTCAATTTTATTTGTATAGTGCTTTTAACAATGGACATTGTCACAAAGCAGCTTTACAGAATATGTAACAAATATGCCACATTCACTGAGATCACATTTTTCCCCTTCTAATATTTTATCTGAAGTTCTTGACCTGTATCTGCATCACTGTATGCCTTGCGCTGCTGCCATATGATTGGCTGATTGGAAAATTGCATGAATGCGCAGGTGTACATGTGTTCATAATAAAGTGGCCAGTGAGCCTATATGTCCTGCCATCTCCTAACACTAAGAAACTCAGTTAAATACAATAAACATACATACAAATCTGATTGATGGGCTACTGGATTGTATTGTCTATAATCTTCAAAACATATATCTACTCATGTGACAGGCCTCTGCCCTAAATTAATTTTTCTGGTCGATTGGCATTATTGATCCAGGAGAGTGAAGTGAATGATCATTTGGCATTTGTTTCTGAGCCTTCTACAACCTTTCAGGATGGAAGACAGCATAAATGATGAGGTATAACTAATACCAAATCATAGGTGCTTTCTGTAGTCTGCTGGTTTTATGGGCATCCATTTTCCTGTTGTAATGTCACTCTATTACCTCCAAATGCAAAAATAACCATATTTCCATAAAGCAGTCATAAGTGCAGTCACCTTGACTTACTATTACTGCTATTGATGCTTTAATTACTGTCACTAAAAACCTGTAAAATATACTGGAAGTTGAAAAAAAAACAGATTATGGTTTTTGGAAAGAATTGGGAAGGTTGTTTGATTTTTAAATAAAAAGTAAGAGTTAATAGACTTCTGGAAATATATAACCAAAAGCACTTTAATTTAGGAGGATTTCAAAATATAATGTTTTAAGGAATTCGTAATGATATAATTCAAGTTAGGTCACCTGCTATGCTTATATTGGGGTGTGAAAGCAGGCTTATGTCCAGCAAAGTGAGAGTTCTCTAAAAATTATTTGGACATACAGACTTTCGCATCTGATTTCAGTAATCTAAGTTGACAAAAAGGTTATTTATCATTGAAGTGATTGATTTTCTTTTACTAAAGTCATCTCAGCTCAGGCCTCACACAAAACTATTTTTGTTTACTGCTTGCTGTACAATGCATGCTCTGCTAATTAAAAAACATGGTAAAACAATACTCTATCTAAATGTATCTAACCTAGATTTTAGTATTTTCCTACTTTCCTATAGAACAGGGAAATATAAATGATTATTTTATGATAATTTATAATATATGTTTATATTTATAATTTATAATTCCCAAATATTTATATTTTATTTATAATATATTATTTTGTTATTTTATAACATTATCTAATATATTATTATTTTATCTTCAACTGTCATTATAGATATAATGACTTGCAGGAGAGTTTCTCTATATTTTTACTTTTCAGACTATATCAGGTGAGAGTGATTCAATCCCTCTGCTCATTCAGTCTGTTTCTTTTAAACCTCTGTGATACTGAGAGATCACAAATCACAAATACTTCAGTATCCCAAACTGCATACTACTGAAATAAATAGCATGCCACAACACTATTGCTGTCATTAATATTATGGCTACTTAGGGTGTATTGTGTGGTTTAAGACACAGCCTTGTATTCAATGAAATAAATGCACACAGTGCAGCTCAACCCACGTTAAGAATGTTCTTCCATAAGTAGCTTGAAATAGCATTTTCTACCACAGAGGGTGAAATTCCTAAATTGTACATCCTGTGGCTTTAAATATAGATATGCCATTATGAATAAATTAATCAATAGCCTACCTATTACCCATAATACCCATTAAACCGTGGGCAGATTTTCTTTGGAGAAATTAACCAAAACACAGGCTCAAAAAAATTGCATAATGAAAGCATGAAAAAGGTATATTGTGCACTCACATGGCCTCAGTTTTTCACTTTAATATACAGTTAGCACACAATGTAGAGGCACACAAAATAAAAACTAAAAGAATAAATATTGTCATGACCTGTTCACTCACTTCCCCAGCAGCTCTCAACACCGCTTTCTGCTGCTGTATTACAAAAGCTTAGGCAATTTTTGGTGCATAGTGCTTCATAAAATGCTATTTTATAGGTTGGTGACCAAATAATGTGGGTGAAATTTGCAATCTAATAAGATTATCGTGAATAGAATCCTTTCTCTGTCTGGTTCTTGACAAATGGTGTTAATTCATAATATATTAGGCTACTATGTTTAATTGAATCATTTTCTTCTTCTCATTTGTATATTCATATACTGTATGCACAGCTAAACTGTATCTTTTAAATTGCCCCTTGCTTTTTTGCTACGTCGCTGGTGAAAATAACAGCACAGACCAGCTTGTTGCGATCTTAGTGCCTAGCATACAGTATGTTGTGGATTGAACAGTTTCTCTTTATTTTGCTGGTCAACAGCACATACAGGCTTTTGATTATCACTTGTTAGTTTTTGACCAAGACAGTTTGCATTTTGATCAATACGTACCAATTTATTTCCTGGTCACCACTACATGCTGGTTTTTGCTTTCCTTTCTAGATTTTGTACAATCTTGCTGACATTAGGTCCACAGAGGTATAACTGCTAGTGGTCAAAAATAGGAACTACAATAAGCACTAAATAGAGGTCTACTGGGGCAGAAATCATGCTATCCCATGTTCAGGGAAGGAGCAGTAGACAGGCCAGTTAATAACAGGGTTGTCAGAATCATGGTTTTTATGCCAAAAAATAATCCATAGCCATTAAAATCTTTTTTATATCAAATAGCTGGAGTTAAATCTAATAAATATCCGTGACCAAAGGCAACTTGTAAGTGCAGAGAGTATGTTTATGATGTACAGAACCATTTCTATAGTAAGATACATTGCAAAGATTGGGAGAGGGAAAGGAGGGTTATGAAGTGGATAATGTCCGTACATCACAAATGTGTGTGAACAATGGTGACCTTACTTCCCCTGCAAAGTCTGAGAAAAAGAAGAAAAATGTCTCTCCTTTTTCCAGTGCCCAATTTTCTTTAATTTCTTTTGTGTAGTTTGAGATGTCATTGGACTGGAAATTTTGCTGAAGCCAGGCAAACCCGGCCGATGAGCTTGTCTTCTGTGTACCTGGTTGTCTGTGTATGCAATGGGAAACACACCTGCTGTATTGAACACAGTTGAACAAATTTACATCTAAAACCACTCCAAACGAGCTGCTAGACTGTTACAGGGTTACTCTAAAAATTCAGTAGATATATAGTTGCCTATAGAATAAGTCAACTGTGATAGCCTCTCAACTTTAATTTTGTTTGAAGCTATTTTGTTTTTAATGCCATCCTGCCCCACCAAAATCTGTGATCACAAGCCACATCCTATTTCTTCTTATCTTGTTAATGTCCTTAAAAAAAGACATTCAGATTAATAATAATAATAATCTATTTTATATACTATATCAAGTCCTCTTTGCCATCCAACTAAAAAATAAGGCTTTTATATATTTTTTTCTTGTATACAATGTGTGGCATCTATGAGGCAGATCCTACCTACCAATGACATTCAAAAAATATTCCATCCAATATATCATTCTTAGCAACTGTCTCAACACCACCCTTTCTCAGAGCCTTCTTTTCATTAGTAAAAGTTAAAAAAGTAATTCATTAAACAAAGTTTCTCTTAGCAATTTCAGGAATAAGCACAGTGAAGAAACCTTTAGCTAGGAACTTCGAATGCGGGTACTTGATCTGAAGTTTCACCTTCAGATAATGAATAATGACAATTTAGAATCAAAACTGTGAATTCATAATAATTTCATGGGTGAATATTGTATGGATGGCTTGCTAATTTACTGCCCTGCTGGTCCTGTTTAATTCCTGTTGTTTCAAACCTGTATTAATTGGCTATAATGTCACCTAAATAAGTTGTTGATGGAATATGAACAAACAAGATTAAATGTGATTAGCTGAATGTAAAATAAGACTGTGAATTTGTAATTCTCTCTCTCTCTCTCTCTCTCTCTCTCTCTCCATTGCTGAGATTTTTGCTAAAGACTGACTGAGTCACACTCTTCATAGCTGTGATTGGTGTAGCGGCCCATTCTAATTGCCAATTAACAGTGCTCACAAAGCAATCAAGCTGGGCAGATGCGAAGGATGGAAATTATCTTGTTTATTATTTAACAAGCTTAACTTTGGATCTGTTTTGGAGACAAAGAATTAGAATGTGGTACAGGTTTTTATGCTATTGACAGAACTTTCAGTCTGCATCAATACCCATTATATTCCAAATATCACTGAGCAAAAGTTTGCAGAAATGAAAGACACAAATGTTAGTTGAAGGATGAGTGTGTACACTTATGAAGTTATATATTCATGTGAGGCATCAATTTTCTTGCCATATTTTTAGTTCCTTGGAGGTGTTCTTTATTGCTTTGCCTGGAAAGATAATGAAGCAAGACATTAAACCCATATATTACTGTATTTATAACAATGGGGAGGATGTCCATATACACAAACAAGCCAAATATATAAAAACAATTTTGCCACTTATTTGGAGTTTGATCTCAAAGTATATCATTATACCAAGCTCTTTGAAGAACCCTCTGATGGAGAACCCTCGGGAGAACCCTCGGGAGAAAAAGCCTCTCTTTCTCTTTCTCCTTCAAATATCCATTTCTGGACCTTCTCCTATTCAAGTTCCCCAGAAACAGGAAGCATTCATACCAGTTCCCCAGGGCTGGCTTCTTTCCTGTCCCTCTTCCTTCCATCATTCCAAGCCTCTCTCCCCACGCTCTCCCCTTTCTCCACCCCTTTCTCTCCACACAAGTTGAACCTCACAGTGTCCTGGGTGCAGGGGTAAGGCCCAGGCAGGTGCAGGGGTAAGACCCAGACACATCCAAGATCAGTGTCCTACTATGGAGGGATCCATGACATGCCCTACTCCTCCCACAATCAAGCTGGGACATATCATGTCATACCATGATATACTTGTGAGTATACCCAGGGGGTACCCTGGTTGTAACCAGACTTCAATTCACCAAAGCCTGGTTCAAGGTGGGGCATTTGAGAGGGCACACCAGGTAACATTGACAAATACACTGCCCATCATGGTAAATTTCTGGGGGCAATTGTAATAATCTGAATAGGCCATCCTGAAAACCAACTGATGTAGCCCAATTCTGAATATGGAGATTTGAGATTTATGTCGACATAACTATTGAATTTAAGTTGCAGAATTAAGTTGCCAACTCTGAACATGTACCTTAGTGAATAATAAGTAAAACCATTGACTCCACAATACTCACATTGCACTTTACATCAGAGTGACCATAAATTTCATTTCCCAGTTCTGTTCTTGATATGCTCATACCATGATGCCAATTCTAACTTCAAATATTCATTTCATGGACATACAAGCCTGGAATAATAGATTTGGACAAGGAGGGTAAACCTGTTTCAATAATCACAGAAAATTTCCATCTGAATGAGCAGCTGTAGCCTTTAACATCTCAGTAGCATTGAATGATAGCTGTGGTGAGCTCAATGAAATGTATGGCTGTGAAGCACATTAGTTCAGCTGATTACTGTGGCATTGGAGCCACCAAATTGCACACACATACACACACAAGTAAAGAAGTGTGTTTCCACAGTCAAAAGTACGTGTGACATACATTTCACATCAATTTTGCTTTTTATTTATCTCACCATATGCACAGGAAATAGCGTATGCACTTTTGCAGCACATTTTTGCGCACACCCTGTGTTTATATATCAGGCCTATGGCCTCAATTAATTTCTTTTCTAAAGTGGACAAAGAGTGCAATCAGTGGTTATCATGGCTACAATAAAGTAATCAACAGTCATTTTAACAGAAAAGAAAATAGAACCAGGTATGATTTTTCTCTTTAACAGCAAATGGCTTGTGCAGGATCCATTTAAATAAATGGTACTTATTTAAGCAAGCAAGTGTAAGGTTATGAGACAATAAAATCTCATTGTGCAGCTAAACTCATCTCTTCCAAAACATTTTTTTGTAATTGTAACACATTCCTTCTATGTGTAGGAATCTTAAAAGTGGAGAAGCATTAAAGAAAAAGGGAAAGCATGTGCATTTTTGCTTATCCTTATCAAGTTAAAGGTGAAAGTTAAATATTCCTCTTTAGAACCAATGTGAATCTTTTAAAGAAAATACAACATGAGAATTTTAAAATTAAAGTAGGAATGTTTTTTTGACTTCAGTGGAAATGCAGGTGATACAGAGTGAAGAAGGTCATTTGCTTACTCATTTGCTGCCGAAACATGATTACATGAGGAGACAGAATTTAAGTAATCCAAACTGCATACAATTAACGGTGATTCAATTATTAGGTGCTCTAGGTGAGCTGTGAATAGATATTAAACATAATATACACTTATAATACACAACACAATGAAATTATAATAAAGTTGACGATGTTAACATCACAAAACTGTCTTATTTCCTTGCCTCAAAAGGCTGTGTGATTCACATTTTCTCTCACTAAGGCAACAATTCTTGTATCTTGAATGTTCATGGGGAAATCTGATCTTTTTTTCTGTTTCTCTCTCTCTCTGAGCACTGAGCTGAGTGTGTGTGTGTGTGTGTATGTGCGTGGCCATGAACATAGTCAAGTCAAAGCTGAGCAGAAAGTGGTGAGCAAGCTGGAAAATTGCAACATTATTTGTGTTGAAAAAAAAAAAAAAAAAAAAAACGTTTTACATTATGTTACTGACTGACGACCATGCCAAGGCCGTGAGCCCAAATAAAAAGCTTATGTGTACTCGGCTGGGTTCTGAAAGTGGTGTACTGCCAAGATTACTACACATGGTAAGAATAAACCTTCATAAAATATAAGACACAGCATTTTAACACTCCTATTGGGATTGGCAAATCCCAAAACATCAACTTACTTTTTTTTTTTCTTTAAAAATAATTAATATGTTGATTCTGTAACACTTTCTATGAAGCCCATGCTCATAATGAATTATAGCCCCATTTATAATTGTTTATAAGCAGGTATTACTGTTCTATAAATACATTTATAAAGACACATCAAAACCCAATACTTCATTATAATGAATATAATATATAAACAGTTATAGTTACATTTATATTATTGTTATAATTACTTATAACAAAAAAGTACTTGCTTTTTTAATGCCCATGCTCATAATGCATTATACACCGATTCGTAAGTATTAATTAGTCTTATGGTTCCATGAATGTATTTATAAAGATCAAGCATCACAAATACATTCATGGAACCATAAGACTGACTATTTACTCCAAACAATCCAATAACAGCGATCCAAATATCTACTGCTACAGGAGGTGCCAGTACAATGTAGTGCAAGATACAGTATGTGTAGGAATAAAAGAGAGAATTTCAATAAAATTAAAACGTAATCAGATTAACACAAATGCTTGCCCTAAAACATAGCATTAATTAGTAACATTAATAATTACGTCAGCGGAAGATCCTCACAAGGATCGTAACACAAATGTGTGTGTGTGTGTGTGTGTGTGGTGATTTTTCATTGTATTGATCTTTCTAATTGCAGTGTCTAGGTTAAACGATGGATCAAGGAAGTATAGTGCAACAATACAGGCACTAATGGATACACTGAATTAATTATCCAAGCATTCACAAGTGCGTTAGTAAGTGAAAGACAGTGTGAGAGTATTTTTAATGAAATATTGATCAACATGAACATTTAAAAAATTAGGAAAAAAGCACTTTCTTTGACACAAATGCCATTAGAAACGTGCCAGGAATGGGCTATGGTGAAATTAGATCAAAACATCTTACAACCTAGGACGTTCATGGAAAATAAGCAGGCAAGCTAAAACATCATGTAAAATGCAGTATAAAATATGAATATATAACGTGAAATATGATTGGGGAATATTTAAGCTTTGGGACTACATCCTGATGTTTCAACTCTCGCATAGAGATGTGGGAAGACATTTTAAATTGCTGCAATTTTAAGCAGCATACATTAAACACCACCTCCTTTTACTGCAGAATCGTGTCGATTTATATATATGCAAAAGGTTGTTTTGAGCCTACATGTGGTGTGAGCTATGATGATACATCCGAATGGTCAAATAATGTTTTTCTTTACAGAGCATGTGCGTTAATTGCAGAAATTATACCACAGCACACTATGGCATACCATGTGAAAGCATCTTAAATATAGTTACCTACTATTATCTTTTATAAGATTACAATAAACCGAATATAAGATTATTAAACCTATTTTTTAGCCATGTTGTTACTAATTTCAAACTTTAAACACACAAAGCCACAAAGGCTTAAAATGAGCAAAATTATCCGCCAATAGAATAAGATTATTTTAAGCTTGAAATTAGTAAAAAAAAAAAAAAAAAAAAAACTGTAGAAATAGGCTTTAAGATTCTCATATTGAAGTTTAGTGTAATCTTATAATACGATAATCTTACACAAATTTGACTATATTCAAGATATTTTCATTTGCTAAGATGGTTGAATTCTCGAATCAGAAGATGCACTACAAAAAAATGACAGCAAGTGAAAATATCTTGAATATAGTCAGATTTATCTAATATTCCCTATTATAAGATTACCATAAACTGAATATAAGATTATTATACCTATTTCTAGAGTTTTTTTAATTTACTTTTTTACATTTTTTTAAATTACATTTCAATAGATAATTTTTCTCATTTTAAGCATATTTTTCTAGAAAGAAGCAAAATTATCTGCCAATACAATAAGAAATCTAAAACTTAAAAATGTAAAAATACGTAAAAATGTAAAAATGTCTCAAAATACGTTTAATAATCTTATATTTGGTTTATTGTTATCTTATAATAGGAATTACTAGATACATTTGACTATATTCATGATATTTTCACTTGGTAAGATGTCAGTTTTTGCAATATGTTGATTAATTTTGCATAGCAGCAAGATCTACAGCTGTAACATAAATGAAGGGTTCATTATAATGGGCCTGTTCTAATACATTATTATATTAGAAATATTTTTAACCACAAAATTAAATATCTTTGTATTTTAGATCTTGCACATAGAGCTGCACATAGCTGCACTTTATTCCACATACAGTTCATACTTTTTCTGCTATCTCTCTTTTATATGTTTAATTTTTTATATATATTTTCTTTTTCTACTTCTATGTAAGTCAGTTCTGTTTTTATGTAAATTCTGTAAATTTTGTCACCAGACAGTCATAAAAAGCATTTCACTGCATGTTGTACTGTGTATGGTTGTGTGTGTGACCAATAAAATTTGATTTGTTCCTGCCTAATATTAAAGCGATTAAAAATGTGTTGTTATACTGTATAACAAAAAAGCATATAATCATTGATATTGTGAAGTTTTCTGTTAGAGATGTTTAACATTTATGGAAGGTGTGTCAGTGCTTTGTAAAAGTCAATAAGTTTCCCAACACAGAAGTTAACTCCACTTATCACTTACATTATAGTAGCTATACACAAACATATTCTTGCCAGTCTTTCGTTTTCTTCTGTCTTAAAGTTAATGAGAGAGAAAAAAAGCTGCTTGTAATGTTATCAAGAAACTGGTGAGTTCATGCGTATGAATGATAATCTGTTGTTATGTGGAATTCATAGTTAAATTAGCATCATATTTGAATGTATTTCTCATTTTCTTTCATTTATTAATGATCTATTTTGTATTTAATGCCCAAAATTAATTTTGTATCCTAAATCAGCCCAGTACACAACAACAGAGGTGTGAAGAACTATATATTAGTGTTTCACAGGTCAGATGATTACAAACCTAAATTCATTGTTTTATTTCATGCTAATCGTGAAATCGGTAAGTCTGGGGCTTAGGCACAAAAAAAGTCAGTGCATGTGCAATAACATCATATGCCATGCCATCTGATTATTTCATTGTAATAAAAAGCCGATTGTCATTTAGTTTGTCTCAATTCTAGCAAAGTGCTCTCTGGAAAAGCAGAGGAGAAAGCAGATGGGACCAGATCTGTATGTAGGTTGCTTTTTTAAATCACTGTCATCTTTAAATTGAGCTCATTAGATATATGAGAGAACATGCTTTAGAGAAATTATCTACTTCATCTGATCCATCAAGGTTTACTTGTTTCTATGACAAATGAAGCACATGTTCTGAATGATGTACAATTTTTTTTATTGTGCAAACACCTCTCTAACAAGATTACAGCTTGATAGTATTCTTAAACCCTGACCTATTTGTACTAGCTTAAAGACATGTTGTAAACTTCTTTTTTTTTTAACTTTTGCTAAAGTTGTTGGTGTAATATTTGGGAAAAAAAAGTTCTATCTCCAACCTCACAGATAAACAAGATTTTATAAGATTCCCAGCCAATCATCATCCGTGATGAACATAGGATGAACTTAACATAGGCAGCACAGCGCAATCTATATCCATGTTCTGTTTACATTCTGGCTGAAAAGAACAACCTTGAAGCTGAAGGAGAAAGTAACACTTGTATATAACAGATATAAATACAGATACAATACAGGTTTACTCTAATCACTGGTTTTACAATATATAAATGTTCTGGCACAGGGAGAGCATCCGGCATAAAAACTGTGCCAAATCAAATATGCAGACTGATGATCCACTGTGGCGACCCCTAACGGAAACAGCTGAAAGAAGAACAACAACAAACATTCTGGCACAAATGACTGGGACTGAAGTTCAGTTTGCAGACTTGTGTGGTTGAAATTCAAATTGAAAACGAAATTCTGAAGTAAAATATCTTCTTTAGGAACAACTTCAGATTTAAAAAGTGAAATATCTTCGTATTTTAGATCTTAGAGCATCAGTCAGAAAAATAAAACTTATTGAAACGCATTTATGGTCATAATGTGTCCTTAATAGGTTCAAAATGTCTTTCTCTGCCGAGTTTATTACCATTTATTAGTTATTTAATGAGAGGTAATAAGAATCAGGCTGATATAACCTCATAAAACCAAACAGTATTCGACAGAATAATAAGGTTCTATCTGTATTCAGCTAGTGTCTAATTCTCTACGAATTCTGATCATGTAAATTTGAAGTAACCTTAAAGTTCAGACCTTTAAGTTCAGGATTTAATTGTTTTGTTAGCTGGAATGTCAAAAAAAAAAGTCATCCCAAATCTCAAAACAGATCTTCACCCAGATAGAACCTTATATCCTAAGGTTACAATAATAATAATAATAATAATAATAACAATAATAATAATAATAATAATAATAAAGATTACTTTTTCTGGACCAGTACACAAAATTCTAATTCTTGTTGGTGAACTGATAGCAGATTGGTGTGAAGTATCTCTCTCATGGCTGGAATACAAGGCTGTAATTGCACCACTGCTAGGACCACATAGAGAATGGTCACATGAGAGAATGATGTGGCTAATTCATTGTTAGAGTTAATGATCTATTTTACATTCACCTCCTGTTGATCTCAGATGCTGCCAGGGCTTGGAGAAGAGGACACAATGCCCAAATCTAGGCAGGGTATTACATTTAGCAGTCTCTGGGTGGTGTGGGTGGATGGCATGGAAGTGCTCTGATAGGGCATTGACTGCGGAGGCAGAGGCCACGGTCCTTTTTAGTGTGGAGAATTGCTTTGAACATCCAAGCTTGGCAGAGGCTCACCTCTCTCACCCCAGTCAAGAGGAGGTTTAATGAGGATGGCCACAGAGGGGAAAAAATAGTGCAAGTGGTCGATTTCCTGGAGGAATTAAAAAGAGAAAAGAAAAAGGGAAAAGGAGACTAACTATAGGACGTTCGCTTTATTAACCCTTTTGTTCTGTTTGGGTCAAATTGACACCTTTTTAGAATTGTTTCTAAAACTGCAAGAGTGCCAAAATCTATTTATTTATTTATTTATTTATTAATTACAGATCAAGATTTGATTATAAATGTGAAACATCTTTACAGAAAATCATACTTATTATATAGTATATCATTGCCTCGGATCTAGTTGCTGACAGCCTATGTTGTTGAATAAATTGATCTATGTACAATATTCCATTCATTAATTAAGAATATGGACAGATCCAATATCACATCCCCTTCTATCCTGTAGCTTCGCAGCCGGGGAGTCAAACTAGGACACAACACCTGCTCAAAAGAAGCAACAGGACAAGTAGGTTCACTGGGTGACTAAACAATTTATCATTTCTATCATTTGACTGAGCATGTGGCCATTTTTCCATTTAGACCTTATTGCAATACTCCAGTGATTTGCAGTGCCCTGCTGTTTGTCCACAATTTGTGCTTCCAGGTGGTAGCATTAATTTTACTGCATACTATCTTCTTGAGAGTGTGAATGTGTCCTGTAAAATGAAGTTATACTTTCATGTTGTATTGATGTAGTTAATGTTAGCATTACCGCTTACTGCATTTATGTTGGTTTTACCATGTAATGATGTACTCCCTGTTGTACTCCCAATTTCAAAATCCTGTAAGCTTGAGTTATTTGGCTTTATGTTTGGGGTCATTGTCTTGCTGAAAGCCATCTTCTCCCCAGATTCAGTTTCTTGGGTGATGAGATTCCACTAATATGTCCCGGTACATCACTCCATTCATGTTTCCTTCAATGATATATAATGCCCCAGTACTTTTTGATGAGAAGCAGCGCTGTAGCTGAATTAGTGCCAATGATTTCTATTTTGTTTTTATCTTTTGCTCTAAAAGAGTTCTGATTTGCCTAAATCCTTGTGTGCAAATTTTAGAGTTTGCATGATTGTGGTGCAGTTCGTTGCTTATTGTTCTCTCTGTAACTGTTGCTCCTGCTGCTTTCAGGTCATCCTGCAACTCTTTTCAGGTGACCACTGGCTTCTTTCTTACCTTCCTTTTCGTTAATCTGACAGTGCGTTATAAAACCTTGATAGCGCACCTCACAGGGGACGATTATTTCCGGTTCCATGATCTTTGCACCTGTATATTATCAAACCAGATGTACTGACAGGGATGTTTAAGGTCTTTGCTATGGCTCTGTAACTTTTTCCATTCAAGTTTTGTTTAATAATGTTGTTCCTGAGAACTTTAGGAAGCTCATTAACCTTTGCCATGATTGCTACATGTTATGTGAAATCTTCCCAACTAATGGCAACGTCCTTTATATAATGACTCCTGGTGCAATTTGCCCAAGAATATTTTTTGCAGCATTTATATCTAGAACAGGATTTATTTTTATGTAACCTTTATACATAGATTTTTAATATAGTGTCTGAATAGTTATAAAATGTTTTTTCCCCTTGCTAATGTATCCTATCTTTGTTTATGCTTATGAATACCTACTTCTTATTCATATTTATATTGGGATTCTTTAAAACTAATGTATTTCTGCTCATTACTATGTCTTATAGTGATTCATAAATGAGTTGAAAATGGACATACTGTACATACAGGCACCTTCTTTATATTCTACTTTAATGAAACTTAAGTGTGGACACAGCAGGCACAACACTGTTAAAGCTGGATTGCTTATTATATTTGTAACAGTGTCATATGTAGGTCACTGTTTGAGGAGGAAAATGTACATTGCTTATCACAGTTAGCTGGCTAGCTTGTTGCTAACAAAAGATGAATGTGGAGGCATCCATGTTTTTTACACCACTTTGGATGTGGAATGAGAAAATGATGTCATTCCGACTTTAAATTGCCACTTAAGAGGTAAGTCAAATGCAGCATATTTTTCACTGGCACTGTTCTCCATGTTTGTTTTTCTTGCTTCCCTCACAACTTAAATAAAGATAAAGAAGGAAGAATTTAAACCTGTAAGTAGTTAGAAAACACTAGGCTGAATGTGAATATGAATGACTAATGAATCATTTCCGTCATCCTTCACACCACACTTGTTTATCTTGAACGAGAGTACGTGGTTGCTTTCTTTCAAAACCAAGGCCAGCCATAGCAGCAGCCTCAAGGTGAAGAAAAACCAATAAGGGCCTCATATAACCCTGAAAACATTTTTAAAAAATCAAAGGGGACCATATAGCACAGCCATTCATATAACCGACTTTAATTTTTTACATGCTCTTACTTATGACAAGGGAAGATATGTAATTAATGGAGAGATAAGTTTTGAAAAGAAATTGTTCACACACCATGACACCATTTTTTTTTATTATTATAAGGGCTGAAATTTAGTTTTTTATAAATATATTTATTTACAGCTAACAGAATTTGTGTTTTAGTGGAATAGAATGAATTTGAATACATTATTTGCTCACCATTAGCTCATTTTATTAACTGTTAGGGCACCACGTATTTTAATTAAATGTATATTCCTAGTAAACTTTGCTAATTGTCTAAATCCTTACAATTAGTATGGCCCTCTACATATTATGCATTATGATTGCTGTCATTTCACAGTAATGGGTGAAATTATAACAGCTTTGGCCAGGAGAAATATGAATGTATATAAATAAAAGTTCACAGAAATAAAAGTTATATGTGAAACTCAGACAACTGGAATTGCACTGGGGTGCCAGAGACATAAAAGTGCACCACTTAAGTCCAACACAACAAAACAAATAAAAGTAACAGCAGGTGAGTGATGGCTGTGAGATACTGCCCATCTTACTGGGCAAAAAGCCTCAAATCCCAGGATACTATGCAACTGTGCCAGATGCCAGCCAGCTCCACTGCAGTGCTCACTCAGAGATATGTGCTCAGCCACAGAGAGACTATGAGAGAGAACAGGCTACTTGCTGGGCATGCATGCTAGGAGGAAACAGTGAAAAGAAAAAGAGAAACAGCTCATTTATATTAATAAGTGTAGTGTCTCCGGTTCTACATATGGAAATCCAACATAGTCTCACTATCATTATAATTTGTACGATTTCATACAAGCGAAGGGACAGTGTTGCTCAGTGGTTAAGGCTCCGAGCTACTGACTGGAAGGTTATATATTCAAATCCCAGGACCACCAAGCTACCAGTGTTGGGCCCTTGAGCAAAGCCTTTATCTTTCTCTGCTCCAGGTGTACTGTACCATGACTGACCTGGTGCTCTGCCCCAAGCTCCTTCCAAGCTTGGCTATTCAAAACAAAGAATTTCACTGTACTGTACACATGTATATTTATAATATGTATAATAAATGGTGTCTTTCTTTCTTTCTTTTTCTTAAGCCAAGTTGTATAAAAAGTATGTAAAGTTGGTTATGGTTAGTGTAAGGGCTAGGGTTTGTCATGTAAGGTTAGTCACACCTTTTTTTCTTACTCCACCAGAGTGGAAAAACAATACAGCAGTAAATAAAATCCTCTGTGTTACATGAAATATCCAGTATGAAGTCTTCAGTGCATAAGCCTACTACTAACTACTAACCCAGACAGAGTATGCAGAAAACTCCTATCCAAAAGCATCTTTATCAGAAATTTACTTTCAGTTATAATTAGCCTGGGAAGAACAATGGCACAGCAGGATTTTGGTTTTTTTTTTTTTCATTTTCCTTGCCAATTTGGTCACCTGCTACTTTTAATTCACCAGTTCTCTCCTATCATATGACAATTTTACAAACTGCTGCTCATGCTGCATCACAGGGCAGCACAACACACTCAGAGGAAAGGACTATCTGCCCTCTTCCACATACATGAACTCACAGATGCACGTGATTGGCTAATATCACTGTGATTGACGAGGTAATGAGAGTATGACATCACTCACACCCACAGAGCATGCGTAATTTTGCTCCCTTGGCTTCCAGCCATGGATCCCACTGCATCATCGGGATTCTAACTTGCAATCTCCCAATGACAAGGCGAATGCTTTTTTGTTGTTTGCATGTATCCACTTAGTTTCCTCTAGGTTCTCCGGTTTCCTCTCACCTCCCAAAAAAACCTGCTGGTAGGGGGAATGGCTACTCTAAATTGTCCAGATGTGTTAATAAATGTGTGAATGGTGCCTAGTGATATACTAGCATCCCACACATGGTGTATTCCCACCCAGTTCTCCCAGGATAGGCTCCGGATCAACCACAATGCTGACCACAATACAACTCTTACTAAAGGTGAATGCATGAATAAAATGAGCCTATCAAAGTAGGTTGGTTAATGCAAGGACTTAAGAATGAGAACCAAAGCTGAGGGGTTTTTCTGTAGGTTTTTTTTTTGGTATTACTTTTACAAACAATTCTGCTTAAACAGATCTGAATATTTCTTATGCATAAAATATGTCAGTTAATTTAGGTTTAATGCTACCGCATTATACTTTAAGAGAAAGAGAATATGATGGCAGAGATATAGACTTGCAATATAGACTAATGGGGCTCTTTATGGAGCTCTCTTAGGTAGATGAAAGGTAGCTGGAAAGTCCTCTTACTTCCTGTCACTTTCTCACACACTCTTACAGGCTCAACAACACATCCACACACACAAACACACACACACATACACACACACACACTTTCTTAAAGCCAAGCATCTCTCTAATGTTTATATAAGATTTGTGAAGCTGATAGCAGTCTCTGGGAGCATTCACTCAGATAAGAGTTTCATTTTCTCAGATGTCTTGTATCAATCCAAGCAGAGCTTTGTCTTATCCCAACAGATGCAAAAGAGACACTGCCTTAAATCCCATATTTATTGGTTAAATAAATTTTCCCAGCTAGACAAGATGGCACTGATAAGATGCTGCCTAAAATGCTATTTTCTCTCCATCCATCCATCCGTTCATATATCGAGACACACTTGTCCTCTTCTCTGCTGTGCTCAGTCCCAGTCCTGCCCCCAACCTTTATTTGAGCTAGCATGCTTTTTTGTTATTAGATTTATCTCTCTCTAACTCCCTCTGTAACACATTTCTCTTGAAACTATGGGATACAAAGTCAGCAGCCCAAATAAATTCGGGTCATGCAGTAAGATTTAATCCAGCTGTCCTGAGGGATCTCTGCTGAGTGGAAAGAGAGTGCTTCTATTGTACAGGATCACTAGACAGACCCTGAGGCGTAGCAATAACACTCCACTGTATTTTCAGATCTTGCAATAGATTTTCAGTTTGAAAATAAACTACAACGTATACCTCTTTTTTCAGTGTAAAATATTTGAAGTAGCATTTCAGGTATGCAAAGAGATCTGAATTGCATGCCTGTGGTTATGTGTGTCCAGGAGAAACCTTGACTCATGATTACAAACATCTAGGAATTACTACAAGTTAGGAATTAGGCAAGAAGTAGGGTAAGAAGCATTATAAAGGTCTAAAATGCAACAAAATCTCCCGCTTGTGAGAGTTTATATTAATTTTATATGGGACCCGGGCTGCAGGAAATGTAGCTGACCGGAAAATGAGGCTCCAGCCCAACTAATCTCTCATTCATTCTACAGATTTCTGGAGTGTAACATTTTGGGTGACAAATTATAATAATTGAGAATGGAGCAAATTTGCACAATTGTAGCAAGGCTGAGTGTGTAAACAGTGCCTCTAATAAGCATTCTGCCGCATAATCAGCATTGCAGTGTGGCACAGCTGCGTCTGCGGGTCACTTCTGATTAGCATGTAAACATGTGCACAAACACACCATCATGATACCCAGCAGAGGTGCTGTGTTACTTTCTGAACACTTATTTTGCAACAGATATCTGTGGAGATATTATGACACTATTTGTAATGATGTATAATGATATGTGCATCTTCTGCATCATACTGGACGTCATTGCTATCAAATATGCATTATTGTTTTTCCTGGATTGTAATGTCTTGATTAGGGTGTGACTTTTATTTTAATGTACTCAACAAATGCATAGTTAAATTCCCTTCCAACAGTTATGATCTCCTCTGCCGGCACCTTTTCCTCAACTCGTCTTGGCAGTATCTAAAGACTAAATCTAATAACAGTCCAATCCCTGACAGCCCCATGCAGACACTCTTGGGTTTATAACGACTATAAATCCATAAACACTCACTTTTACTGCTGAAATATCATCGACTTCACAGAAGCAGACACAGAGTAACCTTGGAAAACCTTAAATCGTTCACAGCACTGAAGTATACTCTAGTTTCAGGTTGCTAGCTTTATGTTTAATGCAATGCAACAGACATATGTTTTTGCATAACTCAAGAGTGCTACTGGTGTTAAAAAATTGGAATTTTGTTTTTTTGTAAGTTGTAAGGTGCAATCATTTTGTGAGCTAATGCAGGATCAGGGCAGCAACGCATAAATATATTAATTACCTGTGTATTTTACTGTTCCAAGTATTGCATTCTTCAGGCCTGAGATTGATGTTTCCATCTAGAAATCTGTTGGAGCTATGAATCTAAAGCATAAATCAGATCATAGATAGGCAATCGAAGATACAGTAAACCTATACTTCTTCATAACTGGGAGGGTCAGAACCAGAAAAATACACTAAAACATAAATGACTATGAACTAGAATTTAAAAAAGGGGGAAAATAACTAGAAATGCTGTGGTTAAACAACACTAACAGACAAAATCTTTTCCTTGTCACAAGGGTGTTATCCTCAAGCGTACATCTTTTGTACCACTACATGCACCTTTCTAGGTAAAAGATGCATACTAAATGTACAAAAGAAGTCGGCTACCCTTGATGACACCATACCGGCAAAAAGGAAAAATATAGATTCGTACACTTTTTTTCTGAGAGTGTGGGTAAACTAAGGAGGTGGATCAGGTGCAAGCAATGACCAGGAGGCTGAGCAGTGACAAAATCAGAAACCAAAAAAGCGATACTCTGTGATGGCCACCTGGTTGTTGTTGGGGTTTTGTTTGTTTGTTTGTTTGTTTGTTTCCCCTGGTATATGGCAGTTCTACTTACGCTTTACTACTTTTTTCTTTTTGCACAGTTTATACCTTGATGATTGATGATTGATGATTAATGCGGTACACCCTCCATTATAATAATCCAGTATTAAATATTTGTTCTTACGCTTCTTTTCTTCAATGTTGAAAAAAAAAAATGAAGTAGCCATGGAACCCTAAAGAAGTTTATATTTCTCTAGAACTACATTATTCCTCTGAAATCCATAGTGTCAGTGAAGCCAACATAATACTACTGTATACAATACTATAGAATAATAATGTTTTTCTTTATTGTTCTTCTTACCTTTTGATACAATCAGCACAGTTCCCAAGAATCATGTATTAATGAAAACCTCCTCACTGGACAAATACAGTATTGTGTACAGGAATGTGTTTGCCAGGGAAGCCCTTTTGAGAAAGGGCTCCTTGGTATGTGGGCAGTAGAGAACTGAATCTAGAAGAAACAACACCTGTATATGCACATGAAGCTTCAATAAACATTATTCCTTTTCTCCACATTTGTGCCTGTTTGCATCTTTATTTCAATCACAATCCATCAAATACCATCTAAGAAGGAAATAATAATGTAAAGGAATAATTAATGGAAACGGCACACAGTAACAAAGTGGCTTAGATCCATCACTATACTACAAAAAGTAACCGCATGGTTGATGATTTTCTCAAACATTGTCTAAATACTGTACGATCTTTGATAAATTAAAAGTATTGTACAAACTGTTCTGACCAAATCAATAATGAT
The DNA here is from genome assembly GCF_027358585.1 of Pangasianodon hypophthalmus. Lineage (NCBI taxonomy): Eukaryota > Metazoa > Chordata > Actinopteri > Siluriformes > Pangasiidae > Pangasianodon > Pangasianodon hypophthalmus. The sequence goes on from NC_069738.1 coordinate 9,551,273, forward strand.
ACTAACTTAAATAAAAAATGTGTTTCAATCAATATGGTTGATGTTTTCAAGTAGAATTAGCTTTTGTTGTACATTTCACCATGTATCAGGTTCAAGCACGATACCTAAAATCAATAAGGGTTTTTATCTTAAACACCTGCCATGATGAATGGTGCATTCAATTACTAAGATTAATTTTCCTCTTCTTTATCCCCTAGGGCAAAATAGGGCAAATGAATTTTGGACTTGGCACAAGTAGACACAAGCATCTTCTGCATCTTCTGCACCTTCTGCATCTTTTTTTTTTTTCAGCAGTTAAACAGAGGTATCAGAAGGGTTTGGCTAATTCCCTGCCATAGAGATGTCGACACACTAATGAACATAGGCAGGTGTTATATTACAGGCGTACATGAAATGACTGACCCTGTCTCATGGTAATCTTTCTATTACACATTTCACTTATCAAATGCCAAGAGGCAGCTAATTTAATACATATTGCTATACTGATTCTGCAAAGATGCCTGGAGAGACAGAGGGAATTATGGTGTTGCACCTAAATCATACAGTCTTTTGGATTTCTCGTGTGCCTTAACTAAGAATCACATAGGTATGTTGTTATTATAACCAACATATCCATACCTTCGAACATAAAAAAACTGACAAAAACATAAATTCTGTCAAGTCTACTACTGTAAGAATATTTTTTGAGTGTTATTTTTAGACTGGATGCACTTGAGAAATGAAATTGTAGCACAACAAAATTTAATTTGTTTTTATAGCAAATTTTATAGCAAGAGTCGGTGGATGTGAACTCTTATAGTCCACAGTACTTCAGGCCAGAATTTTCTTATTACAGTGAATGGTATGTAAATTGTAAATAGATGCTGTTTAGCTCAATATATTATCATGATGTATTAAGACCTTTACACCTTTACAATGTTGTAACGATGATATTTGTATAGATTGTAGGTTACCAAAACATAGTAATGATTTATTTTTTCAAGTTTCTTCCCTAAGAAAATGCTACTAGTCTCAAAGTAAACCTGAGAAATTGAGACTAATAAAGTTCCTCCATAACTAAGGTCAAAGTAGCATAATGTATAAGAAACAAGCAGAAAAATAGATCTGAAATAACAGAAATTGAATGAATTACAGATTAGAAATACAATATGATCTTTCTTATAGTGGATTCCAAGTCAGAGTTAACTCTCAAGTCTCTCTTTATATTCTTAAAGTTGTTATAGATGGATGGTACATTAGTAGAGACTGTTAGTAGAGACTATATAGACTAATTTGATGACTTTTTGAATTAACCTGATTTAGTTTAATCATGTATACTGTATATACAGAGATGTTTACTGTTTTGATATTTGAAGCGTGTAAATGCACGAGTTGACTCTTCATGTGTGGGCTTGGTTTAACTGTAAATCACACGTGTAAACAAAAATTACAAACTACGAAAAGCATTTATCTACAAAATAGAATAAATAATACATACATCACATGACTGCCAATTAATAACAGTTTTGCCACCATGTCAGGCTGTCTAGATGTTATTTTTGCATGTTATCTTATTGCCTAGTCCTTCTGGGCACCAATTTTTCAGTATTAGTTGTGGTAAATGTGATTTGGGGCATTAACTATGATAATGTATGCTTACCTGGTATATTTGTTTAATTCATAAAGCACTTAATGGTGCACGAATGCAAAATGGCTGTACATGGTGAACAAATAATGAACTCACACAGTGCATTAGCTAGATGGGTCAGCCTCTATGATCACAAGCTCAAGAAGGAGCACTGAAATAAAAAGTTTTGAATGGAATACATTTTTGAGTTTGGTTTAGTACATTTTTCTGTTATTTTATCTAGCAAAAGTATTTGGTAGGTTAAGAAAATCTAACTGCAAATAGATTGCATAAAAAGATTCACTCAAGAAACCTTCATCATGATGGTCACCTGCCTCAGTTGTTACCTTTGGTGGTGTCAAATAAATCCAATTATATATAATATGATAATTCAGAGATAATTTGCAAATTTTTAATATGACATGACCAAATAAAATCTGACATTCCTAATGATACCATCTGTTACCTTTGCAAAAAAAAAAAAACAGAGATCAGTTGCTAAACAAAATCTAAATTAATCATTCATATCAAGCAAATTCATTTAAAAGTCTATCAAAATCAAACATAAATTCCATTTTCACAATTTTATTCATTAACTCCTTCGAACAACATTGTATAATAAATCAACTTACCAATGCTTTGTTCTTTGAGAACTGCCACACGAGCAAAAGCTCAGATTTTTACACTTTACCTATTCTTTTTTGGGGTTTTTTCTGCCTTGTTGTTGATTTTTAAAAATTATCAAATCATTTTTTAAATGTAACCAGATACAGCTTTCAAAAAAAATGAACTGCCAGCTGATGATAGCTTTCATGTAACTGGGAATGCTGTATTATTTTAGATGTGGGAATTCTTAGGAAATTATAATGTCTGTAGCTTGACTTTAACTAGCTAACTTTAGCATTAAAGGTACATTAACCTCTTTTTGTGTTCATAATTTACAGTTCATTAAATTACAGTTTCATATTTCTGGCAAAAATGGTCATGTTCAAGTTCAGACAGGTAAACATTCACATCTGATTTTTCTACTCAGATATTAGGTTATGTCTAATTTTCTCTCTGTTCATTGTGATGGTGGTGGGGAAAGGGCAGCTGGATGTAATCACCATAAAAAGAAAAAAAAGAGTGTCAAATGAGAATTATCTGCAGAAAATAGCTGAAGAAAATACTAAAGAGACACCACAAAGCAGAAACATTAAAAAAAAAAAAATGGTTTGCGTTCTGAATTTTTTAATTCCCACTGGACCCTGTTCACATGACAAATGCCTCTATAGGTGGCACTAACCAAAAGGATCAGCACAAATGTTTTCTCTGGAATTGTACCAAATAGATTTGTGATTACTCCATTATTCTCATGAACTAATGGTCTTCTCAGCCACTAAAACATATCTGTGCCTAAAACAAATGTTATGAAGGATTCGGTCAACTTTTCCCCTTAGAGGCAAGCCTCACAATCAATACTAAGTTATTCTGACTGATCACCTTGATCCTACAATGAAACATTTCAATCCTGAGTAGTCTACAATGCCCACATTCACAGAGCACAAGGTATCACTGAATGGTTTGATGAGTATTAAAATGACATGCTGTGGCCTTGTAGTGACCAGATCTCAAGCAAATACAACACCAATGCAAGAATTTAGAGCAATGTGAAGGACATCACACTCCACCACCATCATCAAAACAACAACTGAAGGAATATATTTTCGAAGAACTGTGTTTATCCCTCTGGTACAGTTCCAGAGACTTGCAGAATCTATGCCAAGGTGCACTGAGGGTGCTCTGGTGGCTTCTGATAGCCCAACATATCACTTTATGTTGTTTTTAATTACTCACCAGTCTGTATGCTGGATGATTCGCAACTCTGCAAACCTTCAGAAAGCAATTCCTCTGGAACACCATGCCATAGTATATAATGGTCACAAAATATTTTTGCCACTGTATTGGCTTTTTAATCTGCCATAGGGTGTGCATTCACATATTCATTGAAATGATCCTGTCCTACCAATGCATACTTGTCCCACCTTGATGTTTATGCCAGTCCAGCGCAATCGGTATAAACAAACCAGCAAGGTTTAGTGGTGTCAATACAGTGGAGAGGAACTAGTCTTTCTCATTGATTCACATGCCATACATGAGTCACAATGTTTTCCATAGCAGCTTTTATGCCTATCTGACCAAAGACCAAACAAAGGAATGGTCACCAGAGTTATTTCCATTTGCCTCTGTACCTGGTCATACTGTTCTGAAAGAATACGGTTGGGCAGTTGGTGTATTGAAATGTCACTTTAATCTGGTGATAAAATGACTCTCAGTAGTTCCCCATATGGGAATATCTAAGTATGTATAATGTATGTTTAAGAACACATAGCCTAGCTTTGTCAACAGGATAGCCCACAGCAAGGACTGACTAGGAGAACGTCAATCTGACAAGTACACAGTCAGCCCTCTGTCTAAGTGGAAATATTCTTTATTTGGTTGCCTTGATCACTGGCCTTAGGGAAAGGAAACCTGGACATAGCATCTGCATTACAAATTTTTCTTCCTTCCTTATGTAATTTTTATGACTTTTATAAGTGTTTAATTCCATTGGCCATAGACCTTGTCATCCTGATTAGTCAAGGTTTTCTAAGGCTCACCAGAGGCTAGTAATCTGACTGAATTGAGAATGGATTATGGCACAGATAATGCTTAACATGCCTAAAGACCAGCACTCTGGCCCATAACTATTTATCATTAGTGGACCATTTACATTCGGTTGGGGAAGGCAGAGGGTGGATGGGAAAGAAGATGACTTGCATGACTTATTACACACTCCTTGCCACTATAAATAGCACTAATGCTTGTACTAAATATGAATGGTTGATCAAAATCACAGAAGCCCATGATTGGAGATAACATCAGTGCATTTTTCAGCTGATGAAATGCTAATGCATAGTCTTGTGTCTATTCAAACTGTACAGCCTTATGAGTTAGATTGTGCAAGGGCTGAGCTGTCACGGCATAATTATGCACAAATCGCCTGGAATAGCTATGCAACTTCAGAAGTGTTCTCACCTCTGTAGGAGATCTGGGGGTTGGCCACTTCTGTACACACTGACTGTGCTCTGGAACTAATGATAGACCGTCTTTAGAGACAATGTGTGACATTTCTTAGGATTTAGATTTAATCTAGCTTCTCATATTCTAGTGAAAATGTCTCTGAGATTTGCTAAGCGATCTGCAAAGCTTTCCTCATGCAAATAATATCCTCTAAATAAATGGCACACTTTATACAATGTAAGATTCTCAGAACGGTTTCCATTATTCTTTGGTTTTTAAGTCACTTTGTGTAGGCTATAGTTTAATGCACAGCCTTAAAAGCAGAGGGAATATGCTTCTGTACAACTACTTCACATGCACTCTATATACAGGGTTAACCATTAAAGTGCTGTACCATTAACCATTAAAGGCTATAAAATAAATATCACATCATGTTCAGTTACTGTTATGTATGAGTGTAGGTCAAGGGCTGTATGAATATTTCTTATTTTCAGTTTCAGGAACATTAACAACATTTCTATGATATTCTAAAAGCATTGCATACCTAAAGAACATTGCAGGAAATTAAACATTACACAAAGTTAAAAAAAAATGTTGGATGAATCTGCATATTGAGAGCTGTGATGTGTAGGAGTAAAAAGCTTTGCTGTATTATGCAAATTAAGTTTTGTCCTCTGCTTACATAACAGTGGAAATAGGCACAGATGGAGGTTAAATGTATGTGTTAATTTAATTAGGTAAATATCAGACTCCAATTTAAATGTAATTGAATTTTTTGACTCTTGATTCCAAACAATGAACTCTGAAAAGGTATACTCTCTCTCTCTGGGTTTTCACTTATTAATACATGCCTAGCTTTATATAAATCTCTTTATATAAATCTCTTTATATAAATCTCTTTCTTGAATACAATGACTTTTACTAAAAAGGCTTTTCTTTTAAGTGTGTAGCATAAATCTATATACATACAATCTCAACAGTTTATTTTTAAACTTATTGTATGACATACTTAATCTGCTAGCTAAGTGGTTTCTTTTAAACAAGCAAACAGTAACATTTATAGTTGCTCATCAGAGGTTCTTTTATTCATTTCTAGCAGAACATTATACTGATATATAATGTCTACAAGGAAGAAGCTTTGATCTGGAAGCATCATAACAATGCATTTGCTCTTTTATTGGCAAAGTCACACTTACAGCACAGATACACGCTTGGTGGTCACCTCCAGAACTGAAATAGGCAGGAAACCGGTGCGAGGTCACAAGTCCCTCTGGATTTCCACTGGATAGCAGACACAAATAAACATAACACAATTTAACACCTAATGGAACAGACAACCAGACATTTCTTACCTAACAAATTAAATAAGTTTATTACACAAACAAAGAACACAAGTAATAGGTAAAATATAGAACGAATTAAAAAAAAAACATTGGATAAGCAGATATGAAGCGTGTATATGATGCAGATGCTCACAACCATACGGGTGAAGTGTCTCTCATGAACATGGACATAGAGCTTGCAGTCCTTTTATATCATGAGCTTTTTTTTAACTCCATTAATGCTTCCATTGATCAGGTGGGGAATTGGTCAACAATTAGTCACAGAGATCATTCAGGACTAAAAGATGAGAGGGACTATAATCAAAAGCTTTTTATGCAGAACTCCTAGGGGTGAGATAAGAGCTATCAGTTAACAGGGAGCTGCCCTTTTGAGCCAACCGGATGTCCGTGTTGTATGTGTGTGGGGTACTACTAAAATCATAAGAATTGTGTCTTAAAATGACACCAAACATGACAGAAATATACTGATATGACATAAATACTGTATCATTCAAATGCTAACATATCATATGTATGCTGTTAATACACATGGTTGAAGTCTCTTTATGGCAAAAACATGATACAAAATATACTATACAAAAATAGCGTAACTGTAAAAAAAATGCAGATTCTAATACACAGAAAACAGTAATTACTAACTAAACACAGACTAAATTGACAAAAAATCTGTTTTGTATCCTATTTAGTTCATATCTAGAAGTTGGGTTTTATTAGCCTGTCAGCTACAAAATATATTTAAGTCACATCAATTGGGTTTTATTGTCATTTCTCCATATAACTTGTATACATAGGAACGAAATGACATTTCTTCAGAACGATGGTGCAACACACAATACAGTAGCATGGTACACAAGACTACATAAAATGCAAATACATGACAGCGTGAGACGAGTGCAAAATATACAGTGAATCCACAGGACAGTGCACACTAAGTAAACAGGTCAACCAAACAATACTGGATAATCAATAAGGCAAGTCAGGGGAATATGAGAAAATGTCATACAAAAAAATTATTTAACTTTTAACTAAGACATACTATATTGCTTAACCTAACTATGAGACTGTAGCCAAACATTATGAAATCAGAACCACTAAGCTCTCAGTATTGCACAGCTATTTCCATACTGGTCTTTCAATACTTAGCTACAATCATGTGAATGATCGCCAAACTGCAGTCCAACAAGATTGCAAGTTAGCGTCTCGGAGTCCAAGAGAGCATGAATGGCCCTGAGTGTATTCCAAGTGTATTCTTCTGCAGCTGAAACCACTAACAGTCCCAGACACTAACTTTCAATCTGATTAAAGTTCACTCTAAAATAGTTTTGCTCTTTCATTACTATCCTGTTACTTGTCTTCCAGACAACTGTAGTCTGCAAGCTAAACTAAAAGTCCAAAGAAGTACAGTTATAGATTTTTACCTGTACTTGGTTGGACTTTTAGTTTAGCTTGCAGACTACAGTTGTCTGGAAGGCAAGTAACAGGATAGTAATAAAAGAGCAAAACTATATTAGAGTGAACTTTAATCAGTGTGGACAGCACAGGTGTTGTATAGATATAAAGACTCCTTGCACTTGTTTTGTCTCCCTGTTCATTGTCTCACTTGTCCAAAGCAACACAACTTTATCTTGCTAGCTGAAGTTAATGCAAATAGTTGAGTGAGTAATGATAACATTAGCTAAGGTACATAGTGGGTGGAATGACTGATGTCTGTTTTTTGGTGTGGGTGACATAATTTGCTGCTTATTTGGTGCTTATTTGTAATACATCCATGTAACTTTGAGGCTGTGGCTTAGACTTCTGCCAAAGATTTTCTCTGCAGCATTGAAAGTTCAATAGCCTAATGCTCAAATTGCAGACATGTTGTGCAGAGTGTAGACATGTTGTGTTTAGACAGTCAAGTGAGAACTTAGGAGAAGACTGTTAATTCACCAAAACCAGATCCATATAACTGTTGTCTTTTACACTAGAATAATGCTTCAGTCAAATGCAAAGGGTGGAAGGATAAGTATGGAGACAGGATATTCACAGTAAATGAATTTTATTCACAGATCTTCAGATGGGGAATACGGGAGTGTAGTTGGGGTTCTGTTTCGGCCTTGTCACGCAACTTGTCTCCCTTCCTGTCTAACTAAATGTGGGAAAGCCTACCCAATATATGACAAGTTTTAGGGTATTTATGTGATAACATATTCAGAGAGGCTTAACTCATTGTGTAATAAAAGTTTCTTCATGTGACAACGTGTACCGATTATCTATTTCCTTATGAACATTCTATCAGTCTATCTATCTTATGGCGTGACATATCAGGTCAGAACATCCTGGTACAGAATACAATCGCAAATAATAGGAATCAGCTCTTTTATAATGAGCATAAAAGAGATTTTAAGCATAAGAGAAAGTAAAGCAAAATCAAATAATTCCACATAAAAACATCCAACAGCAGTGAGATGTGGCAGCTTGCAGCGAGCAGCAAAGATTGTTGAAAGCTTTGTGCTAGACAGATATTGGTTCAAACTGGGAAAGATTGGCTAAACTTTAGGGGGTCTGAGATGAATAATAGGCCTGAATCCATGCTAAACAGCCTAGAAGAGGTCTAGCATTGCCTATGGTTGCATTTCAAAAAAAGATGACGGCAGAGTTGCACATGTATCAGAGAAAGCAGGACCCCAACTCTCCCCAGTTGGTAGCTGTCATTATGGGGAGAACTAGGTAGTGGGTGTGAATTGACAAATGAAGAGTTCTTTTTTGTCCCTCTTTATGTTACATACTGCCTGTTGAGTTTTGTCTCTTGTCTTGTCTTGGTCAAAAATGATTTGTCAAACATTGCATATGTTGTACATAGGTTAATAGGTACTACGCTTCTTGATACTGTATTTTTTGGGGGTCAAGTGTAAGCTTACTTGAAGGGGAGTAAACTGGAGCAAATTTGTAGTTGATTTTCATTAGCATTAACCAGGTTTTACTGGTTCTGACTCGTTCCACTGGGACTGTAGCCAGGCTTGATCAAGTCCCAGAAACAGATGGTTGAGACTGTGTTAATATATCATACAATCTTCATTTGCAAAAGCATATGCCAAACAGAACCAGCTGTCCAGTCGAGAAGCAGTTGGAAATCATTGGGTTTAATTAGTTTAATTAACAAGACTGACAATGGAAGAATTGATGACTGCCAATCAGAATGAGATAGTGATAGTATCTAAGGCTGCTTGAGAGTATTTGGAATAGAAAGATGAAGGGATGCTAAGTCTAAAAGGGAGGAGAAATAGCAGGAGGACAACAATTAGGTAGTGAATTTATCAAGTCTATCCGGCCAGAAAACAGCGTCATAATTGGATTCCTGTGGATTTCTTACAAGCTTCACTCAGTAACAAATAAATAAAAATATAAACATCCATGGTTTTCCCACCATCTCCCAATGACTATAAACAGCAGACTCTGTAGATCGACCTAGTCTAAAATGACAATGGATAGTGTAATTTGGAAGCAGGCCATTATGCAATCTGCCTGGAACAACTGACCACAGACTCTGAACCTCTAAGCCACCATTGCCTTAATGACAAGATTGTGAAGTGTCCACAATAACAACAGTATTCATGTCAAAACAAGTGAGGCAAAAATACAATCCAATCATACAGCTGAACAGTTAAGGGTTATACACATTGCTCAGGGGCCCAGCAGTAGTTCTATGGAAACCCTGACATTTAAACACACTACCAGTAGCTTTAACCCTTGTCTTCCCTTTGTAAATTTTTCCTTAACATGGAACCATACTAAAATGTTTTTTAATGAGTACCACCAAAACAATAAACAAAACAATATTGCAGACTGAGATTTTAATCTCATTCCCTATTCCAAACAAAATGAAAGAAAATACAATGTCTTCCCTTTTGTAATTTACCTAATTTGCCTAATTCATGCTCTTAAGTAGGTCTCTCAAGTCCTCAATTGAATAAAATTGTGTCCACAATCCTTGTTAATTTGTTCTTCCCAAGCACTGGGGCTCCAGATCAGTTATAGTTTTTAATTTCTATATTCACAAACTTTAAATACTCAGTAAAGTGTCATTTTGAGATTTGTAAACAATATGGCCGCCACATGCCAATTAATTCTAGCAGTACGAAGCTTGGTCATGATTGGTTGCATGTCCAAAACTAGATTCTGAAGATGTATGCAAGGATATATGAAGTCAAAAAAGGGAAAATATGTCTAGGGACATATTAAGAGCCAGAAATATATCAATGTTATGCAACAGATGGGCTTAAATTCTACACCAGATTATTATGTGCATCATTATTATTTGCAAAGACATTCATTTTTATTGTTTCAGTTTGTACATACGGTTCAGTCAGAACTCCACTTGGTCTATGCCACAATGATACAAAAATGAAGCCATAACTACATACCTTAATGTGAAGGAATTATTATTATTATTATTATTATTATTATTATTATTATTATTATTATAAAAAGAAATATGTGTAGGGATATGTCTTGAACTTTTCAAATTTTAAAATTCCATAGATTTCTTCTCAGTTATTGGCAATATTTACACAAATAAAAATATTTACATGCAGTACTCTATAGTATATTCTTACATATCCACTAGCATACAGTATTTGGGGGTTCTCCTGATGCCTTATGCATACATGAATGTAAATAAGGGATTTGACAGGAACTAAAACCATTAATTCTTTCTTAGTGACAACTCAAGCTCCTCAGTTTCACCTTGTTAATCCCAGGTCAACATCTGTATAATATACATTTGAATTTGATGTGGTGTGGACCAGTCTGAAATAATAAAATCATGTTGACTGACAGGTTTTGTAATAATGCGCTCTGGGCTGATAAATAACGTGCTCTATGCTGAGTAGTCCACTATGTTTCTCATGTTTTTTGTAACTAATTGCACTGGAAGTCTCGCCAGACTCAAGGAGAAATGCAAAGATCAATTTACGTCCTTATAAAGAGCAGCCAGAGGACCAGGAGGACTCTGATGACACAGTCCATCAGCTTCTGAACTGTCACGGTACTTTCTGAAGCCCAAGAGACCCATCTATTGCTCATTTGTCCTTCATCTTTCTCTCTATTTGCCTCTCCAGTTTATTCCATCTTCTATCACTGCTGGCACAGCAGGGTAGACAAATCGTGAAAAAGTGTTAGACATGAAATGGCTGATTTGCCCATCAAAGAGATCAGAATATCTTGGCATAAAATGTCACAATTCCCCATGTTTGCCACCAATCAGTATGTTATGTTACTGCAGTTACCTTTTTTTTTTTTATCAAACAGAAGGACAGAAGACAACTAATCTTGACAGCACCAACAAAGATTTGTTGGGGAAGCTGTGCAAATTAGCAAGGTGGGATAAAAAGGAAAAAAATCTTTCTGAAGGGATACTTTAAGTACTAATGACAGACCAGGAATGCTGTTCTGGCACCAGAACTTTCCCTGATGAACAATTTACACATTTTATGTCCCTGCCCAGATTGGGGTTGCCTTTGTGCATTTTAACAACATCGTATGAAGTGAGAAAGCGAAAGTCTGGCAATGAACGCTTTTACAGAGAGGACTTGCGCATTCCTGGCAGGCAACTGCCTTTGGATTCAATCAGGCAGAAGTAGTGGTGCAAATCAGAAATAAACAAGCTGGACTCTGAAAGCATTCGGGATCTAACTGGGCCAGACACTTTGGAGCTCAACAACCCCTGATACGCCATCTGGGTGGACTGTTCACACTGAATATGACCAAAGAATGCAATGGGACAAGTTGAGCAATTAAACTTCAATCGCAAGTAATGTGAAGTGATATCCTAAAGCTTAAGAGTGGTCTGATGATTTTAGATCTCATTTTCGCCACTCGACGAATGGATATTAGTGCATATTTACTGTGTATTTGCAGCCTGCCTTTTACTTTATTTTGCCAATTGTTTCTAGCCTATAAAATCCTAAGTGCCAGTGTTTCTTAGTTTTTCAGTAAAGGTTACGCAGTACATGCATCCTGCCTCACTAAGCGATTCAATATAAGGTTTTCCTCAGAGTAAGAGAAATGTGTTTGTGTGTATCAGCGTGTGTGATATATAGAGCGTAGAAAGAGGAGTACACTGAGCTTTGACAAGTAAGAAAAATTGCATGTAATATAGCATTTAGACAATTACTCACTCCCGTCTTGTCTGTCTCTGATGTCTCTCTTCTCTGTGAATATGTGACTACTCACATACCCACAAGCATCCATTTGTCACTTTGCTGAGTGTGTGCGTAGGGAAACTGAAAAATTTATCATTGTCATGAGTACACTATACAATGTCACTCCTCTCTTCATCCAGCTCTCTCTCTCCCCTTCATCCACATATATCTGTCACCATTTAATTAGCTGAATGGGCAATAAATCCAAGGATAAATTATTGACTGGGCCAGCAGGGCAAGTGCCCATGGGCCTCAAACATCCTGGGGTATTGGCGGGATGAAGGACTCAAGATAATCCACTGCAAAATAATTTTTTAATTAACTCTTGATTATGTATAAATAACTAATTAATTTATATAAAGGTAGAAATTTTACCTATTTTTAGGCCTCTCAGCCCATCCATGGCCCATCTACTACAAATAGACAAATAATTTCATTTCATAGATAAATAATTGGTAATCGCACAGTTAGAAATTTCACCCATTCACACACACACACACACACGAGGGATAGATGTACTGGGTTTTCTGCCTCCTCATCCATTGTGCTTGCCCTAATTGCCACCACACTTCTGCAGCTTCTAAAGTATGACAAATTGTATTATTTCTTCTTTCATTCATTCATCTTTAGTAACCACTTTATCCTGGTCTGGGTTGCAGTGGATCCAGAGCCTATCCCACAAGGCAAGAATACACCCTGGATGAGACACCAATCCAGTCCACTAGGGCACCAGACACAGTGTCTTTGGGGGTGGGAGGAAACTGGAGAACCTGGAGGAAACCCACATGGGATGAACAGGCAAAATTCCATACAGAAAATAACACAAGCTCAGGACTGAACCTAGGACTCTGGAGATGTGACATGGCAATGCTGCACCACCACGCCACCCCAATTTTTATTTTTATTTTTTATGATGATGTTTTATTATCATTTATCATATCAACTAGGGTTAGAAATGTTGTTTACCAGTTGTTTTATCCATTAAGTTCATAAAGTACCAATGCAACATGTACTGCAGTACATATTGTACAGTGTGTGTGTGTGTGTGTGTGTGTGTGTGTGTGAGAGAGAGAGAGAGAGAGAGAATTGGTCTACTTATTCTCACAGCTTTCCTTCAGTTCTAACAATATCTGTAATAATACATGATAACATTAGGACCTTGATAAAATAACTAATTCATAAATGGGATTTAATTCCATTTTTGCCTTGAGGCTTGATTTATTGATTAAGCTGATTCGAATGGCCATTGGGATGCTGGCAACCCTGCTCTTGTTGTGTCAAGCTGTGTCAGCTAACTAGCAATTTTATTAAGCTCTATTGTGACTAATCCTTGTAAATATACTTTCTAGCTGTATAATAGAAACCCAATATATAAAAGATTAAATCACTACAGCTACACCTATCCCATGCATACACTGTACGGTTTTAGAAATCATGTTATTTGGTGTCAACTCACACCGCGCATTGGAATTTCCGGTCCTGTGTGGCCAAATCACATCATTTATATGCACCCAGTGCACATTCTGATTGACATGCCACAAGGTGGGTGCTTACACTGTATGTGAAACACAACCTCTACTGACAGATCTGTTTAATAAAAAAAAAAAAATTCCAATAGTCCGCGATGCATTTTTTTTTTTTCCGTCTTGGTGGATCTAGCAGATTGAGTTCATAATGCGCTTTTCTCACACCTGAGATACTGCTTCAGCTTGGGTTATAACAGCAGTCACCATCTCCTGTCAACATTTTCCCACTCCTCCTAGACATGGTAGGATGATGAATGAATATATGTTGTTGGCACAGCTCGACCGACCTAGCCTCCAGGCTGATCTATCTGTGCCATTCTGTTGACACTTATTATTGGTAACAGGAGCACATGCATGGATATTGGAATATCAGTTTACACACAGTTCATGCTCACAAATTATCTCAATGTTTAACTTCTGTTCATCTGCTCAACATTTAGCAACTTCTGCTCATCTGCTCTATTTTTGCAGCAAAATGCCCGAACAGAGTGTTTTAAATTCCAAGCAGACTGTTTAAACAGATTCACAGTGGTGTGAAATGGTTGCTAGGCTGGTTTGTTTGGCTGCATCCCAATTTGCATCCTATTGCACTAAGTAGTATGACAAAATTGCACACTACTATTAATACTGATACTGGAAGGTTGTACTGTTTTGACATATGCTCTAGTGCAATAGTATGCAGGTTTCTTTGTTTTAATTACAAATACAGAGTATTGCCCTTTCCTAGCATGGCAAATTATTTGTTTTCTCTCCAGCAAATTACAGATGTGCATGTTGGCTGTCAGCTGTAATCATTGTAGTATGTTCAAGTGCAACTTTTCACTGATGACATTTGAAGATGGGAGGCAATCCTTATTAAGACTTCATTGATGGCTTACTTTGCACTGGCTTGGTATGTGTTTAGGTTTAGAATATGACTAAATAATTCATTTGCAAACTAATTAAAAGCAATTAATGTTAACATGGTAAAGGATTATATGATAAACTCATGTCTTACTACTCATGACCACTGGTGTAACGTGCGGATGTGGAAGGCAGGCCAACAATAATCTTCAAAGTCTGTAGCTAAGGTCAAAACTCTGGGAGAGAGAATAACACAAGGATGTTCCAAAAGAGGAAAGGCTCCAAAACAGGATATGGCTATGAGAAACAAAGAACATGGAACACAAAAAATGATGTTGTTGTTCTACTTCTGTCAGCTGCTCCTGTTAGGGGTCACCACAGCGGATCATAGGTCTGCATATTTGATTTGGTGCAGTTTTTATGTCGGATGCCCTTCCTGACACAGCCCTCCCCAATTTTATTCAGGCTTGGGATCCGCACTGAAAGTGCATTGTTGCACACGAACCCGGTAACTGGGGTGGATTCCCTGGCCGGGAACAAACCTGGGCCGTAGCGGTGAAAGTGCTGTGGCCTAAACACTAGTCTTCCAGGGACCCATATGGAACACAAAAAGTAAGGCAAAAATAATCAAACTAATCAAGGTGGGACATGGAACAGGAGAACACATTAGGGTAATCAGCCAATGTAAGAGCAGGGATGTAAACAGGAACCAAACCAAAACAAAAGCACATGTCATAACATAAAAAATAGTACACGGAGTAAACTCGAAACATGATGAGAAATGGATTTCATGACTGGTGTACAGATTGGTGTATGTACTGTGTCTGTTTCCCTTTCTCTACCTGTAGCTATCTGTTGAATATACAGATAAGCACGTCTACTCAACAGCTATTGAAGATTACAGCTTTACTGAAGCACCACATCTGTCTGAAATGTATGTACACTTCAGTTACTCAAGCTCCTGTGAAGATCAGTTCCTTGTAGCAGAAGGCTCTTTTATATGGGCAGTTTAAAGTGTGATTCTCATAAAACCCATAATCTCTTTAACGCAGATGAAGTAGCTTCTTCTGTCACCCAGACTCTCTCCTTTAATGATGGATACCTTAATATAAACTGAACAGCATTTAGACCTTCAGTGAGTTTGCATCTTTCTAGGCATTAAAGGTAAAATTGCCCATTTCTGATAAATTAGCCATTAGATATCTTTTTGAAAATGATACAGTGTAGTTGATTTTACTTTTTTAAGCCAATTCAATTAAGCCTCCATTTTGTCTGTGCCCATGTTATTGTGAATATATTAAATATATTAGTACAATACAAGAATATGGAAGATATAAGAATAGTTTTGCTGGACCATGATCAAATGCACAGCACTGGTCTTGTATATGAGACACATTTACAGTGTAAGGAAATTGTCTCCTGCAGGTCTATTTTTTTTCTGCTGAGCACAAGGAAGCTAGTTATCTAAGGTTAGAAGAGTCAATATATGCTGGGAGCCCAACAGTCAAGATAAATAATTCAAGATGCATCCTTTCACAACTTATTAAAATAATATTTCACGTGAAGATTTACTCTTTAGCTAACTTAGAGGTGGGCAACTTTATATAGGGAAAAAACTGTGTTTCTGTTGCTGTGGGGGAATTTTGCTGACATGGTCTGCGTTCACTTGTCCCCTTAGAGGGTAGTATGTAGTACTATTGTAGTAAGTATCGCTGCAAATTTATTTAAAGTTCTACTATTTTTGTCCTGACTAATCACCTTTATCATATGAGACATCCTGGTTTGCATGGTCTCTTCCAAGATGGCCCCACCCCCTTCTTAAGGGCATGAGGGGTCATGGAATGATTGGATGAGATGTTGATGACTTGTAGAACCTGTGCAAAGCTGCATTGAAACTGTTCTGGTGGCTTGTGGCCACCTAAGACAATTTATGTTGTTAATCTTTATGTCCTATTTTTGCTACTATATTGAGGATGTGCATGCAAACAAATGCAGATTATTCTTCCCATCAGTGTATATTTCACATGTCATAATTAGTTAAAACAACATGTATCTTTGACAATATGTTGTTTTTCAAAATTAATTCATCCCAAAATATGGATGTCAAAATTACTCATCCCAAATTCTTCTGTAATGCTGTAACATAAGTCAATTTGTCTTCATTAAATAAATGCATAAATTAAGATAAAGTCCAATGATTGGCTAACAGAGAATTTTGGGTAACCTATCAGAGTCAGTTGTTGCCCTTTTGAGTGTGGAAAATTTGAAGAGAAGCAAAGCAGCCATAAGAAATTTAAGAAAATTTAAAGGCTTTAAATTAATGAATTTTAAGTAAATCTTATACAAACTGGAGAGACAGGACTCTTTATTTTAAAACTGAGTGTTTATCACAGTGGACATTTGGTCTTAACTTATGTCACCTACTGTGAGCACATATCTTAGCAGGTAAAATGTTAGTATATCTATTTCCATTGTAAAGAAAAGTGTTTATATCCCAGAAGAGATATATATATTTATGATTTACAGCATTAGAGTTCCTAGAACCTCTAGGAGATGAATATCTGTCTAAAATTGAATTTTTGAGTTCTTTGAGTTTGGGTAAAACATTCAATACATCATAAATCCCACCACAAAACAGCAAATTCAGTTAGCAAGCCAGACAAGCAACAAAAGCCAAACGTGGAAAAAAAAAAGGCTCAGCGATCCTACCACACATAATGAAGACAAGCAACTAATAAAGACAAGCTCTGGAAAGAGAGTCAAACAAAAGTAGAGTTTTATATGACATTTGATTTGATATGAGATGAGATGAGATATGGCACAAAAAGATAAACAGGTATGATAATGAAAAGTAATACAAGGTGCAAGAGACCACAGGGGAAAAGAACACATGGAAAAATTCACACATGCTTCATACAGTAAAGAAGTTGCATTAAAACTGCTCATAAAAATTTCAGTTTGAGCTGAGATTTATACAAATAACATAATAGTTATTTGAAAGCTGGAATTAAATCACTGTTTCATGTATTACTGTGTTTTATGTATATTATAGTACAATAAAATGAGAAACAAATTGTTTTCCATAAAATAAAAAAGATACAAAAGAATTCAAATAAAGAAAAGTTCTAACTTTGCGAATTAAACTCAAGTACGCTGCATTGGATCTAGAGCTGCCGATGACAATATGACAGAATAATATCAATGTGTCCCAACACACTTTTCTGAGATATTGTGAGTATTGCATATCTTTTTTTTAATAACTACTATAAAATCTGAAATCTGTTGATTTTATGTTAAAGTTTTCAAATTTCAAAATGTTAAAAGGTTACAGATTACAGATTTTTTGTAGATATTACAATAAAAAAATGAAATTAATTAAGTTAAATTAAACAAAATTAAATAAAAGTATCATTTGATTTAATTTACATTGCATTACATTTAATTTATTTTAATTTGCAATTTTGCAATTTAAATGCAGCACTACAGTTTAGCTAGCAGTTTGTATCATTTGTCATGATACATATTGTGTATCATAGAAATAAATATTACATGAAATTTTTGCCATATCACTCACCCTAAGTGGATATGATAAAAAAATGTAATCTGTCAAGAGTTTAAGAGTAAGAAAAAAAAATTTTTTGTAGTACCTAGAGGGAAAAAAAAACAAGTTAAATGAGAGAAAGAAGCTCACAGTGGATCCTTACATAAACCTTCAGTGAATTTTATTATGAAATGTTAACCAAAGGTCATGTGAAACCAGGTCACTTTACTTTTATCATTTTTATCATTCCCCTTTTATTTCTCTTCATACTCTTTCATACCTGAGGTGCCCCCTGGCTTGCTTGTGAGAATGTATTTTAACCAGATGACAACTGAAGTAATAATGAGTGATAAAGAGCTTTGCAATACCCTACTGCAACATGATGGATACTGGACAGAGTACTTCACGTACTTGCTTTGCTGCAACACGGCTAAGTGCTCCATCTTCTGCCTTCTCCCCCTTAGGGGACTAAGGGAGCTGCCTACATCACTCCTATGGCTGCTGCAGCAGATGCTGGAGAATGTCACAGGTGTTTTATCTGCAAGATCTGGAGACGAGCAGGCAGGAGGTACATCCTTGATACCTTAGATTTTTTTTATGATTTTTCTTTTATGAAGTTATGAAAGACACTTCTGCCTTTATCTCTGTACCAGTATCATCTAGAACTTGTGCTTGAAATGATAGTGAAATTTTGATAATTTTAGTAACTAGTTCCATGCTATTACCTTGAGCTATTTGTGCTGAATTCACTAGTAATGGAACAGTGCTGGGCTTATGAGATTTTTGACACTTTTAAGTGACTCATCTAGTGAACTTCATTTTGACTTAAAGACCCTGTGAACTAATTTTGATAATTAACTTCCTACAATTAGAGCTTTCTGTGGCAAATTTACTACCAGCATGGAACAGTGTTGGTCTTTTGAGTTTAAGACAGTTATGAGATATTTATATGGTGAACTTCATTCTGATTTTAAATTCTAACAATATGAGCTGTTGAATTTACTACCTAAGGGCAAATGTTGTTGTTGTTGTTTAACAACCTTATGAAATCTTTGTGTCACAATCTTTGTCCTTTTTCTGCTGTTTTGAGTTGGGTGATACAATATTAGGTCTAGATTATCTTTTATCCCATTTATATATTATTCATTCATTCATTCATGGTGGATCTAGAGCCTATCCCAGTAACACTAGGTGTGAGGAAGGAGTACACCCTGGATGGGAAGCCAGTCCATTGCAGGGACACTCACATACGCTCACACATTCATGTCTGGGAGCAATTTACTGTACTCTAGCCAATCCACCTACGAATCAGTAGGAGGAAATGCATGTGGACACAGAGAGACAGACAGTAACCAAAGCTCAGGTTTGAAGTTCGGACCCTGGAGCTATGAGGCAGTAACTCTGAGCTACCAAACCACTCATGTATTTATCAGAAATAGCATTGTACTTTAATGACAGTCAGTAAACCATAAGTTAGATCATGAATTTGAAAAACACAAACACAATTCATCACCAGTTTTCACTATTGTGTAACGTCCATTAGTCCAACAACTAGGTAAATGTTCAGTCCTACAATAGGTTTTGGTGATGCTTTACAAAGACCTGTATGTTGCTTCAATACTAGTAGTGTTAATCAAGCTCAACATTGTGATATAATATACATAATTTAGTTGCATTGATAGTTTGCCATCTTAGTTCAAAGTCTAAATGAAATATGAAAGTTTTTGCTGTATTTGCTGTCACACTAGAATTTTGACAATGGCAAACTTGCTGTGTAGCTGCCCTTTACATGGCATAAAGGGAACAATAGAAATAGTCCAACACTACCCTGAATGAAATGTCAGAAGTAAAATAAAGAAGAAAAAGTGTATAGGTGTTGTGCCTTTTTCTCTTCTCCTCTAGTTGCCATGTTAGAGATGTTCTTACAGCAACATCGATGCCTATTCTTATCCTGCAGTGTAACAGAAATGTTACAGCCCAATGGAGGCAATTTATAACTAATAGCTTTACTTTGGAAAAGTGTGTTTGATTTTACAAAAGTTCAAGGACATTTCAAAGACAATTCAAAAAGTAATTTGAGCAGTTTCAAATAAAATTAGTGACAAATAAACAAGCTACATGGGTTTAATCAGGCACTTTAATGCACTTTTAAAGAGCATTGCTACTTTGTGTGTGTTTAAGGGAGAGGTTGAAGGACAAAGAGACATTAGGGGGGTATATTAAAGTCTTATTAGTTATGTGCCAGTAATTTTACGTGGTAAGCCCACTTACCACTACTGTACAATAATATTCTATAAATATTGCACCATTATTAGGCATCAGCATATCCTCAGTGTAGAGTTGACAAATGTAATTTTCATTTAATAGGATTACATTTTCTGTTCAGGAAATCTGTGCAGTGAAGCTGGCATCCATATTAATTCCAAAACATACGATAAAATGCAACAAAGTTGTGTTACAAACACTTGTATGTGATTTCTCGAGTGAGTTCTCGACATACAAGTCATAGGGAAAATTCATGACTTATGTAAGAAAATGTCATTTCAGATTGAATACACCATGAATTCTCAAAAGAACTACCAAGCAGTTTTTTGTTTTTTTTTTTAATTTACATTTGCTTACATTTACCAAGAATACAGAGTGTCCCAAAAGTCTCCATACATAGGTGAAATTAACACTTTTTAGCAAAATGTCTTCCAAATTTTTTCATACATTGTTTGTATATATATTTTTCAGATCGCCTTTAAGAATGCTTTTGAGAAAAGAAGGCCATGGTGTACGAGGAAAAGATACACCACAAAAATCATTTAAAGGAACGCATTTAGGAAGTGCAATTACATGCATAACACCAGATGTGTTAGATGAGTTCATCATGAGTGGGAGAGACGACTCCGTGTGTGTTTACAAAGAAATGACAATCATGTAAAGGATGTTTTGCAAATCAATTACATTTTGCTAAGAAGTTTTAATTTCCCCTATGTATGGAGACTTTTGGGATACCCCGTAGATTGCCCTTATCGTAATCATACTGGCTTAAACATTGACCTATACATCAGTCTAAGTCTCCCTCTCCCATACACACACTATGGAAGCCCTAAGAGGTCATGCATTATTATTTTTTCTTCTTTTGATCTTGACATAACAAACAGTTACTAAATTTATGATGGCAAAGACAACAAAGTGCATGCAACACCAGTCCCATTCACAAGGCGTGAGATTTTTTTCATCAGAAAACAGCTTTTTTTACTTTGATCAAGGACTCCCTCAAGCTGAAATAGCTGTATCTATGTCAGTCTTTTACATCAGTGTCTGACACTTGAGAAGGAGGCTGTCAGGTCTAAATCCCTCTCTCTTAATGTGGAGATAAAGTTCATCTCTACAGAGGGGAGTTATTAAATTTATGATGGCGATGGCAATGGCAAAGACACCAACGTGCATGCAACACTAGTCCCATTCACAAGGCATGAGATTTTTTTTAACAGAAAACAGCTTTTTTTGTGTTAAGATCATGAGAAATCAACTTTTGTTATGTCAAGATCATGAGAAAACAACTTTTTGTTAGGTGGAGACCAGAAGAAAATTAAGTCGTGATCAGGAGAAAACACGAAAATAAAAATAATAATGCATGGCCTCTTAAGGCTTCTGTACACACAGACACATACACATAAAATGGGTGATAGTTGAATGTCAGTGTGTGTGTGTGTGTGTGTGTGTATGTGCATGTGTCTGAGAAAGTGAGAGTGTGTGTATATTCATAAAACATTCTCTATCGAAGGTCACCTGCAGACTTGGCTAAGAATGTTCAAAATAATAAAGGCTCTAAATCTGTTTTGGCGCCTGCGTGAGTGTAATTGGCAGAGAAACTATTTTAAATTTTGATGAGCAGATGGTATCAGCCTCATGTTTTGAATATTAAGAGCTTTCAATCAGAGGTACAATCCAGTTCTGCAACTTATCTGTCAAAACTTGTGAAAGATCACAAATTTTCATGTGATGACAGCCACCAGTCCATTGATAAACAATGATTAAAATCGTTTTCTACATATACAAGGTGTCTTGTATATACATATACATATTTTTAGCAAAATATATTACAAATTTTTTCATATTTAGTTTATATTATATATTTTTTTTCAGATAGCCTTTAAGAATGCCTTTGACTAAAGAAGAACGTATTGAAATCATTCTCATGGCTCGATCAGGAAGCTGTCACAAGGTTGAGATGAACATGCAATTACATGCATAACACCAGATGTGTTAACAGGAGTTCATCACGAGTGGGTCGCAGTGGCTCTGGAGCTTACCCTCAAATGCTGGGATTAAGATGGGAATACACTCACCAGTCCATTGCCTGTCACCCTGCACACACACATTCACACATTAACGTCATTGTAGTGCAGGCAGTTCACCTCCTCGCATGTGTTATTTATATACATTATTTATATATATATATATACGTATAAGTAAATCATTAAATTATTGAGCCACAGACTCATTGCTGCTATTTTCAGCTATTTGAAGTAGGTGATGTGTAAATAAATCTTTCTTCAACTTGAATAAATTGTACCAGCAATACTAATTTAAGATCATTAGTTGTACATTTTCAAAACAGCCAAGCAATTAAAACATGATTTAACATTGGCAGACTTTGTGAGTCCAAGATAATTAATCAGTCAATCAACAGAAATGTGCTCGCCCTATCATCTGGAGAACCTCAGTGATGGCATATCCACCCATGGCTTAGAGCTAAGCTAAGGGAGCAAAATTGGCATTGCTGTCTGGGTGGAAGAGATGGCATACTCCCTCCCTCTCCCAATCACAGCGACACTAGCTAATCGTGGACATCTGTGAACTCATGTATGCATAAGAGGGCAGATAGAGCTTTCCTCAGTGCGTGTTATGCTGCCCTGTGATGCAGCATGAGCAGCAGTTTGAAAAAGATGCGGTTGGCTGGCTTCATGTGTCTCAGAGGAAGCATGTGTTAATGGGAGAAAAAAATGAATCACTCAATTAAAAAAATTAAAAGACACTGGAGGAGGTAGAACTGGCCTACAACTGGAAGGGATTAAAACTAAAGGAACTGGAGCTCAGTGTATCTAACTCATAGGAGTTCCTCAAGGAACGTAAAGCTGGACATTAGGTGGCACTCACTCAACCTCTAAAGAGATTCATAAGTAACCCTAATAACTGAGAGGAAGAAAATGCCATAAATACACTGTTACCTTCTTTGTCCCGAATTGGGTTTCTTCAGAAAAATAATAAATATGTATCTGGAAACCATTTTAACATTCAAAATATATAACAAAAATGTAATTTGATTGTGTCATGGTTGCTGTCGTATAAAAAGTGAATAAAAATAGCGACAGCGTAGCTTTTTTTCTCCATTCATGGATACAGTCTTACAAAAAAAACAGGGCAGAAAACTCACAAAGTATTTTACCACAATTAGTGTGTCAGCGTTGTGGCTTTGGATCCTTTGCATTTCTAGGTTGACAAGGTACAGCCTAGTACATAGCACACATCTGTAAACATTTTATTTAGATGAGAAGACAAATCTCCAATCATATTGTGTCATACATCTGTTATTCTGTTGCACTAATTTTAGAGAAAGGAAAGTAATCGTAAGTAATGACATAATGTAAGATTGTAAGAAGAGTACATGTCCGTCTGTTGCTAATTAGTCACAAAACAGAGTCTACAATGGACGATTTGTTTGGCCTGACAGCTGGCAGAAATAACTTTTTGTAGTGCTGTACTGTTGTGCTGTTATGTGTGTGTGGTTTTGTGTGTGTGTGTGTGTGTGTGTGTAAGAGAGAGAACGACTGAAACAGCTTTAATTACAGTGCATGAGCTTCAAAGAAGCGCAGAAGGTGGCTGAGCCCAGGGGGCAGCAGAACACAACATATGAACCAGTGCAAATGAAAGTCATCAATCAGTGGAGGATTCACTTCGTTTAGCAGGTCACATAGCTCAAAGCCTCCACACACACACACCCACACAGAAATGTTGCAGGTAAGCAGACCACTCCGACTAAGCTGGACTAACTGAGACCTAACCCTTATTTGATGTTCATGTAAAAATTAATTATAAGGTTTCAAATGAATACTAAGAGTGGGATGATACTAATCATGAGCATTACTTTCGGATTAGTTTGTCTAATGAATATGAAAAGCCATTTCAGAGTGTCTCTCTCTCTTACTGTCTGTTACACACACAAACACACAAACAGGTTTATTTGTTTTACTACCCTTAAATTATGATAAATGAATTATGAATTATGATAAATTATAATTATGAATGCAGCTAATTAATGCTATGCCTTCACCTAAATCTAAGTCTAACCTTAACCCCAGTAAACAAAAGGAAATATTTAGCCTCTCTAGTTTTTAAATTAAAGCTGTAGATTTTGTAAAAAAGCAAATGTCCAGCCAAATGTCTCCACAAGATCAAAACTGTCAGATATTCCTATCCTCGTAGGGACACACAAACACACACTGCCCATTTCGAATCCCTAGGATCACTAAATATTGTTTGTCTATATACGGTATATATTGCTTATATTAAAATTCTAACTGTAATTTTTTTCTATTTTATTGCAGTAAAATCAAAACACTTGGCCAAATCAAATATAATTGGAAAACATGTATGTCCTTAATCTACCTTACACCCACATTTGCAATTCTAAGCAAACACCTGCTGTGTGCACACCACACCCTCTGTTACTCATATTTCAACAAAATGTACATATAAACATTTTATTCAACCAGATGTTTCTTTGTGAATAATTCCAGATTATTAAAATTGTTGGCAGACCTTACATGTTTTTGCCAGCCCCAAGTCTACAGAACAAACTGGCATCCAGGGAACTAATAAATAATAATAATAATAATAATAATAATAATAATAATAATAATAAAAAACGCATACTAGCTGTTATCTTACATATTAATACTAATGGTCTAAATAAAGTTGATTGTAAACAAGATCTAAAACTCAGCTTGCAAATCTTGAGTAATGTATAAAATAGTCGTAAGAAGAACATACAGATTTGTTCAGTTGTCATGAGTGCTGTAGTACTGCGTAGCTTTACTGGCTTTAATGACACTATAGGTTTATACACTGATCTGCACTTTTTCAACTCTTTAGTAAAGAAAACATAATAATGTAATATAATGACTTCATATTATTCATAATGTATGTTTTATTCTGTCTATTGTTTGCTGATATTGTAGGTGGAGAAGTTTAAAACTATTATTAATATAAAATATGTATTAATATATTTAATATCCTTATTTAATATCCTTATTTAATATCCTTATTTATATAGGATAATTAATCACCGAATATAAGCTTCTTGTTTTGGGGCCTGATTTGCTCTTTTTATGTCTACTTCTGTAATCCTGTGTAATTGTGCTGGGAAAGATTTATATTTTAATGGGCATTTCATTAGTGGACAATAAAATGTGCTTTCAATCATGTCATTGCATCTTTGCAAGAGACTTTGAACAATATAAGAAAGCTTATACAGAAGCAATTCATTACATATGAAGAAATAAAACAAATTGATAGATAGAGTACATGAGATGACTGCATAATAAAATCAACATGGAGCAACTTTGCCCTTTACAAGTCATTTTTAACTTCTCCCCTACTTTAAAACATGGAGTTATTTTTACTCTCCAGGAATGTTCCAATTAAGGAGTGCAATTCCTCCTTGAGTAGACCGCCCACAGCTGGGCAGAGTAATTATGCCACTGGTAATTAAATATTCATTTGAACAATCAGAACTGTGGGGAGAGGCGTCTTTGTCACTGGTAGCATATGCCCTTCTGTAGCTGCTCGAATGTCCTTTTGAAGCACCTTCAAAGTGTGCGTTCTGCTCACTTTCCCTTCCTCTGGGTGTGTTTTTGTATGTTGGTGGGAGTTTGTAGATGTGTTTCCTCATTAAGGGCCATTATCCTTTACTCAAGGTGGGTTTTAGCTGTGTGTCCTATATCAAAGCTCAGACCAGAAGTTTCAAATTATAACAAACAGAGTCATACCGGGTCACAGATCACACACATTTTCAGGAAATAACATTTTCCCTTGACGATTCCACACTTGTCCCAAAATCAATTTTCTACCCAGGATGTTTGAAGAAATCAAAGTAGCATAGTACCCTGGCAGGTGCTCAGCAGGGTATGACTCAAATAATTTCCTTTGTGAGTAAATCAGAAATGATCAAGGCAGAAATGTGAGGACACAACTGGGGTCAAATGCTGCGACTGAAGCAGTGGACTAGAATATAAAGTTGTAGTTGTTTTCATCTCATATTTCTGTTAGATTTACACAATGTTTCATGGTGAATTTACTTCTGTGCGTTGCTACATTACACTCAAACACACACACACCCTTTACTGGGTGAACACTTGCACGTTCCTGCAATTTACCAATCAGCCAATCATGTGGCAGCAGCGCCATGCATAAAATCATGCAGATACAGGTCAAGAGCTTCACTTAACATTAACATTGAACATCAGAATGGGGAAAAATGTTATCTCAATGACTCTGATCATGGCATGATTGTTGGTGTCAGATGGGCTGATTCGAGTATTTGATCAAACTGCTGATCTGGGATTTTCATGCACAACCTCACTTTTTCCAAACTTCAACTGTCCAGTTTTGGTGAACCTGTGTAATCTCAGATTCCTGTTCTTGGCTGACAGGAGTGGAACCCAATGGGGTCTTCTACTGTTGCAGCCCATCTGCCTTAAGGTTTGGCATGTTTTATATTCTGAGATGCTTTTCTGCTCACCATGGTGGTAAATAGTGGTTATTTGAGTTATGTAGCCTTCCTGTCAGCTCAAACCAGTTTGGCCATTCTTCCCTGAACCCTATCATCAACTAGGCATTTCTGCCTGCAGAACTGTTGCTTGTTAGATGTTTTTTGTGGTTGGTTTGTTTTTTGCTCTATTCTGTGTAAGTTTTAGAGACTGTTTTAGTGAAAATCCCAGGAGGTCAGCAGTTTTTGAAATACTCAAACCAGCCTGTCGGGTACAAACAAACATGCCACGGTCCCTAAGATCTCATTTTTATCCCATTTTGATGTTTGTTGTTCTGAATCTGTTGACTTGTGTTTGCATGATATTTGCATGACTTTATATGGCTATACTTTATGCTGCCACATGATTGATTGATTGATTGATTGATTGGATGATAGTATGATATAGCATTTTCTTTGTGTTTTGGCTAAAGTTTGTGATAGATCACTTAAAAATGAATGCATTGACAGAAAACAGGCAAAACACTTAAGAAGCTAATTAGAAACTAGTTTGGCAGGAAGACCCAATTTGGAAGCATTGGGTTTTCTGTTAGACACACAATTGTCCTTACACCCACAACCAAAAAGTACTAGATTGAATATATATTGGTCTTAAAGAGATTTTGACAAAGACTTATGATTGAAATTAATTTTTTTAGACAAACAGGGGGGCACAAAAGCTTTATTTAGAAAACTTGCTGACAAATACAAATAATGAAGAAAAATCAAGATCAATACACAGGCACTGACCAGGCAAAACAAGGCTTGGTAACTGACTGGTCACATTTCTTAATCATTGCATCATTCCATATGTGTTATTTCATATTGGTAATAAAGTATAAAATAGTAAAAATGAAGAAACTGTGAGCTTGTGTGTCCAAACATTTCACTGTTAGTAGAACAAGGAAAATGAATCAATCAAGTTATTCATTCATAAAACTATTATGCATCAGTGATGAGGGCATTCCCAGCCATTATCCACTACAGTACCTCACAACCATTTAAGCATCGGTACTCTACAAACTATAAACTTCAGATGAAATAAGTAGCTATTCAGGACACAATAGCTAATGAAATTTAACACCCATTAGCCATTAGAATTTTAACACACGTTAGTCACTCACTTTCAGACAAATTCTCTCAAGCATCAGCTTTCGTGCTGTTTTATAATATACAGTATTTGTTCTGTTTATCCCAACATGCATATAAAACCTTCTTCAAAGTCTCAAAAACAATCATGAGGAAATTAAATATGTATTGTAGTTAGCTAGATAAATAATTCACCACTAAGCTGCGTGAACAGAATGCCTCAATGCTAATGACTAGAAATTACAAGCATTTCAACCACACGTGGGAGGATTTTTCTCTGAATAAACAAATAGAAGTCTAATTAACAACTTTACAGAGCAGGGAAAGAGCTGCCAATCAGGCAGTCAGTAAACAATGACTTGACAACCCCTTTCACTCTCAGCTTCACTAGCCCATCAAAAGGCAGTTGCCATTTAGTTGTAATTATCAATATACAAGGAGACTCTTAATAGCTCAACTTCCTTTTTATAGTGCAATGGCACAGGAGTAATTAAAGATGCATAACTCTTACTCCAAAGGACCCTAATGCAACACATTAAATCGAGAGATACATCACACGAGGGTATTTATGAGGATCTTACTACCGCTATTTAGACTGTCTGTCAAAAGTTTGGGGACACAGCTTTTTAAATGGGTTTAATTAAATGAGGATTGGCTGTGTTGGTTTGCCAATCAGGTTTGGGCAGAAGTAAAAATGCCAGCACTGTCAACGTGGTCTGTGGATTCTGGCTCTAACAATTCCTCAACCTTAGCTAGTGATGTACAGCAGTCTCAACCAGAGATGTGATTTTAATCCAATATTTTCTAAGGAATTTAGTTGGATCTATTCCCCAACATATAAACAAACTAGTAGCTTAATTTAAACCACTGCAACCTTGGCCAAGCAATTACTAAGAAATTGTGCTGTAAATGTGTCCTTCTCTATATAAGCTCTCAAGTAAATTAACATAATATTTGTTTTTGTCCTGCATCCCATAGGATCCCCTCTAGTCTCAACCAGATGCCCTGTGAACCTTTCTGAATAGCTTTCTAAAAAAATTCATGTCTGTATTTATATCTAAACACATTATCTGTTCATACCGAAATCTTAACATACTGTACATAACACTGTCCATGTTATGACAAAAAAAATTAAAAATTGAAGTCAAATAGGTGTATGATGTAATTGAAGTAGACTGCACACAGAATGATGCTCCTCACTGCTTCTGACTCATGGAGAAAGAAGGACATACAGCGTGTATATAGGATCTAATGGACCATTCAAACCCCTGTGGTTTAGATAAGCAGTCTACCAATATGATAAATATGCTCAGGTCAACAACATTTTGAGAAGGATCTCAGATTTCTTGCTTTAGAAAAAAAGCATTTTGCTCCTTTTTGAAATATGTATTTTTCAGATCACGACTAGTATTAATTTTAGATGCAAGGCAAAATGTTATTGTTCGTCTCATACATTTACGTGTCCTATGAGTGAAAAAGTGAGTGACTAAAAGAGCTGATGGTGCAGGTCTGACACATTTTGATTAAATCAGAATGCCTTTCTACTGTGGTTGGAGTTAATTGCTGCCCAAATTGTGAGTGTCAGAGAGAGATAAAGTTGCCCTGAGTCTAGGGCCTTTCAGTAGAGAAAATAGCACACTATGTTCTGTACGCATTAAAAAGAAAAAAAAAAAAAAAGCCAGCGAGGACTGCGATGTCCTTAGAGAAAAGGCGAGCATGATATGGCTTTTAAGCTCACATCACACATTTGGAGAGGGACAAGATAGGCGGAACTGAAAAAAACATGATAGAAAGGACACCATGCAATAGCCAAAGCTGAATGAAAGCCAGATTCAAAAAGGCAGACATACAAAATACATGAAATACAATATCTTACAAGTGGTACATTTACATTTACAGAAGTGCAATTTCCAGTAGGTGAGCAATGGCTTCATAGTACTTCTGTGTGCAGTTCGGTGGTACTAACACTGTTGCATTTGCACTCTATGGAATCATTTTTTTTTTAAATCTGGTAAAAGGTTTATTGTGACAAATATATAGTAAATCATGCCTAAAACTTGATTTCATCTTTAATATAGCTGATAGTATGCCAATGCATTCAGCATCTAGAATGTAAAGCATTCTTGAGATTCAAATGTTGAGATTTTAATAGTAATTATAATCATTTTAATATTGCACACATAAACCAAAGAAAATAGAAGCACTACATACTGTATACAACAACATATGTATAACAAAAGAAAACAGGGAAACAAAAAAATAAGGATATGCAGTTTTGGAGGGGAGACTGAAGATTAAAACTGATTCAGATGAGTTTTGAAAGCGTGATTTTATTTATTTATTTTTTTGAACTGTTAGAGGGAGTTAGAGGAGTTATTGTTCCAGAGCTAGGAAGGTTGAAAGAGGGTGCTAAAAAGAATAACATAATATCTGACATATAGAAAAGGGGAAAATTGTGGGTATAGTTGAGCTGTAGAATTTTGAATTGGTTTTGATGTTCTGTAGAAATCCAGTGCAAAATGTATAATGAGCTTCTAAGGAGGAAGTTGCGGTCATCGAGATGGCTAAAAATGAATGAAGGAGGGATGAACGATTCAGCAAATAGTCTCTGTCAAGGAGTGTTGAATTTAGTCCCCATATTCTTTGTGGAGTTATTTAATACACAGTTTTACTGATGCAAAGGATAACTCCATCTAAGTTCATTTGCAAAAACCTGGCTAAAGTACACAGGTCTGGGCAACTTATCCTTGCAAACATGCATTCATTAGATCCTGAGTTCCATGCTATTTTCCTGTCTTTTTACAATAAAAAAAAACACACAAAAGTTACTTTGAAGCAAACAGAGGGCCAAGTCTTCAGTGATTAAACTTCAGTGATTCTGGGGTTTAAACTCAGACAAAAAGGTACTCCAGGTTCCTTCCACTTCACATAATCCTGCCAGTAGGTGCATTGGCTGCTTTAATTAGCCCCTCGGTGTGAATGAGTGTGAACTTACAGTTCTGAACAGAAGAACATTAACCACCAAAATGCTTAGGAAGTGACACTGTATACCCTGGATGCCAGTCTATCTCACACACATACACACACACACACACACACAGAATGTTGCTGCAGATATGGCTTAGTGAAAATCAGTGATATAGCAACTCTGTGAGAGCCTCACACAAACCTTAGGCAGTGACAGTCACATCCTCAGACCTGTGGTAGACATCTGTGTGCCCTAAACAGCCCCCACACCCCTTCACGACAGAGTCTTGTGAAGCAGCTGATGCTGATGCTTCTTGGCCAAGAACAGTAGTCATGGATGGTGACTGCATCAGATCAGTGGGTCCCAATAAATGTGATACAAAAAGCATTTCTGCCACCTGCCCCAGCCTTTAAAGGTCTCAAGGCCTAGTCAGACATCAACAAAGTTATCACTCTGTCCCAAGAAGTTCACTCACAAGAAGCTGTGTGATTTAAAAAAAATGGCATACAGTTCAAAACAATGAACTGTGTTCTAATGGGTTCTATTCCCATTACTTCCCTTTCTGTATACTGGAGTGTCCGATGTAGTTCAAGTCCTGCAACCACAGGACTGATTGATGCAATGGAAGTGCACAACATTAAATTTCATGTTGCCCCAGAAATAGTTTTTAAGGTTTCCCTTCCAAGGCCAGTCATTCCAAATCAAAGTCCTATGCTTTGGTGTATCTTTAGCATAATGGGTTTCTTGAGTAGCCAAGGATCAGGCCATCAGGGACACTTCCACCATCCTCGCACACATTAGGGCACTTGGTCTCATGTTGTACTCAGAAAATCTCCCTTTCACCAAACGGGCCAACCAGTGAATCAGTGTGAAGCTAGAGTCATTGAGAATCCTAGCCACCCTGTCACCTCAATGTGTGGCGGACATTATTGGAGTAGCCGGTCTGAATCAGCCAAGCTGCTATGTGTAGCACTGGTTCCTGCTGAGGATGTTAGGATTGCTAATAGCAGCCACAGCAGTGGTCCCCTAGGCGTAATCGCCAAGGATGCCTACTTCACTGGCTGGGGGCAGTGTGGTGCTGAAATGTGGCCCCATGGTATGAGACCAGAACACATTGTACTGGTTCTGAAACATCATCATGTGCTAGTGCACTAGGACAAATTCAAGACAGTCAGATACAATCATTCACAGATACAATCAATAATTAAGGCAGATGGTTCTTTTTGCCTTGAGCAGAAACTTCTCAAGTGGGCCCATCCACACCATCCTCAGTTAGCTTCACTGAGAGCAACTTCCCTACTGGGACAGCACAATAGTGCAGTGGATACTCTGTCAAGATAACATGTATTCCTTGTAGAGTGGCATCTGTACTCAGAAGTAGACAGATTTGGCAAAGTGCAGGCAGATCTCATTAAATCAACTCATTGCCAACTGTGGTTCTCCCTAGCAGAACCAAACAGCCCACTGAGATAGGATGCATTGGCCCATGACTGGAAGTCAGAATACAAGGCTTGGTGATGCACAACAATAAACAATGGCAAGACTTCATGAAGAATGCATGTCTGTGGCTTGCATAAATAGCCCTCTAACAAGAGTCCACAGCTGACAAGAATCTTGGTGATTGAGAGTGAGGTAATGCCGGGACTGGATCGGAGCTGTAGTCCTCCGGGTGCAGATTAATAAGGCTCTGGTTGTGATACCTTGTCATTTGGTATGACAGCAGTATTTCTTGCAAATACTGCATCATACTTCAGGTCTTAGCATGTATGTGCACATGCAGGTCGGTAACCAGGCAATTCCTACCACATTTAGTTGTTATGTGGGGTTCACAGAACCACAGTCACATACTTATCATTCAATAACCCTGGATAACCACCAGGGTTCCTTGTCATTTGAAACCGGCACTATAAAAAGGGAAGCTGTGACTTCATGAGAAAGTTTCAGCATCTGTACACACATGCACAAGCAAGTATCCAGGTGTTTCTCACTGCTCTTAGTGCCTATCCATGGTTCAAAGAACTATATTTACTGGAATTACATACAGCAACAATCATTACTAACTCCTGTATTGAAATTTGGACTTCAGGACAAGTTCAAACTGCCATACAGGATTTCATACAGGATTGGTAGTTTTTATTTGCCTTTAAACTTATATGACTTAGAGATATGGTATTTAAATAATAATAATTTTAATAAAAATAATAAAAAAATATTTATAATGTATTGCATAATAGGAGAATCTCCACATTAGATTGTATTTGGAACTATCAAAATGAAATTTTCTTTATTAAATATTCACCATTACCAAGTTATTGTTTATTAAAAAATGCAATTCATGTGCTGCTTTTATGACAGGGACTGGATCTAGACTGTTTAATCATATTCGTAAATCCTTACCAATTCTTTTCTTTCTCAACATATGGACATTTTGCTTCCCAGATTGCCAGTAAGAAGCCATTAAGGGTCCCCTTTGGCAAATGTCTGTACAATAAATAGTGGTTAATTGTCCTTTATCTAAGCCCATGAGAATGTTCTGATTCATGATGTTTAAGTAAAAGCTGAACAAGTAAACTTTGAAAAGGAACAAGATGTTCACAGAAGTTCATGGCTGAGCATTTCTATGTTGTATATGAGCTGTGTCATCAAAGAAGGATTAAAACCAATATAACTGGTTAGATTCAAGGAATTACCCATCTGTTTTATTTTTAAGAGACATTTACCAATATGGCACCATTTATTTTCCCATAAAATAGGATGCCATTAAGTGAAAAAACAACCCTTGATAATAAAAGGGTCCTAATGGAAAGGCTCTTTTATAATCATATGCTGACTAAAATTCATTACATTTCTCAGTAGATGTTGTCAACTTTCTCATTTCAGGTGCCTTATCTAGCCATCTATACATCATTCTATGCATAAGACATAAAAGATAGACATGTTGACCACAACAGCAGCTGATTCTCCAAAAATGAAATGTGGGGAGAGGTCACGGGTTAATAGTTAGATAGTAGCTTTATCAAATGGATTTTTCATGTCAAAGTGGCTAAATGCTTCACATGTTTGTGTGTAACATTTCTTTTTGATCTATCTTCTCCCTGTACAGTCTTTGAGAATCAGCTTCCTCTTTTTTCCTTGTTTACCTGCTCTCCCGTAGGGTAGGAACTGATGTTTTGTTTTGTTTTTTTCATTAATTCTCATAAATATTCCATTTCATTTATGAACACTACTTTGTCACTGAACTTGAATTTCATTTTTAGTCCAGAGCTTTGTAATGGCTCTGAGGTTGACCATTTCCATCATTTCATGTTGGCTTTTAAATGCATTATGTAGATACTGTAGTTTGCACAATAAGCTATACATTTAGTATATTGAATGTTAATGTCAGAAGCATTGTGGTTGAATCGAGGCAAGTTTTGTGCTTGATCTCCTCATGTACAGACATCTGGATAGATATAATTTCAAACATTTACTGCACGTAGCATGGAGGAAAAAGCTTGCTTCTTGTCTATTATAAATAATTCCCCATTAATAGAACCACATGTATCTTTTTCTCTAAAATAGATATTTTAGTAAAGACTGTCCAACAAACAAATAAGTACATGCATAAAAATAATGAGTCTAGCTTGTTATGACCATCTGCCGTGAAGCACTTTTTTTGCTGCTTGGCTTGGTTTTGTGTTCTGCTTGCTGGAGTCTTGGTCTGGCAGAGAGCTTTGAGTGGAAAGGGATCCACATTCCCAATCATGTTGTGGTACAGCCTGGTTGGGCCATAAAATAAATTTGGGGGTTTGTCCCTTGCTTTGGCTTTGTGTGGTAGGCCTTATTTATTTTGTCGGTTGTTGGTTTCCTTTTTGGGTGAAGAGTGTGTAAGTGTGTTGCTAAGTTAAAGTGACAGAGTTCAATCTTAGTGATTTTATTGTTTGCCCTTCCATGGATATTCCATGGATTTGTAATGGCTGTGATTGCAGGTTACATAAGATTAACATCTCAGTCTCTGTCTGCTCCTAAAAAGGATATCAAATATGCTGTTTTGTAGAGGTTGGTGGAGGAATGAGTCCTGCTGCCACGGCCTAATGTAGGATGGACTAGTGTTGCCTTGGGTAAGTATGATACGCTTTCATATATGGAGGTTGATGGTGGTGGTGTAACTACCCAGTGCGTAGATCGTGCTCCTTCTCTCATGGGGTTTAAGCATACGGTGGACTTGCAACCAGCTATATAGTTGAAGGAAACTGTGCATCAACAGATGCATGCTAGAGGTTTAAGTCTTGTTCACCTCCTGAAAGGCCAGTCACTTTTTTGTCATTTGTCATTAATTTCATCATACATTTTTTAAATTCAAATGACCCACCAAAACACTTTCAAATTAAACAAATATGCAGCTCCTTAGCATTTATTTATTTGTTTGTTCATATGTTTAAGCTTGCTTATAAAACAATTGACTGCATCTTTAATAGGCTTGGAACTTGGATATCATTGTTACTTGTTTTAACAGGACCCCTGCTCAGGAGTAGGGTGTCTGTGATATTAGCAAGTATAAAACCATTAAAGCATGGAATAATAGAATGATAAATGGTCTGACATTAAAGACTCCAACCTACTATGAAACAAAGACACTCCCACAGTGTCACAGTTGCCAAAGACCGTAGCATAGCAGGCCTGGTTCTCTGCCAAGAGTCATCTCCCCAGTGTAGCTCAAGGACAGAGATTTGGCTTGAATATTAAATGATGACAATTTCTGTTAAATTAATTTAAGTCTGTCGTTTATCTTTTATAACATGTGTAAGGTATAGACTATAGTGTTGGAATCAAAGTGCTGGTCCAGTTTATGGCTTACTTTTCCCTGGAACTAAAAATACCATTTTAGACCCCTTTTGCAACTGGTTTCACACAAAAATTAGGTAGCAATTTAGCCGGTTTGAAAAAAAATTGCTAAATGCTAGTCTGGCTCTTCACACCATTCATAATGCTTGCTAAGCACTTTTATCTAGGAGATGTCATTGGAGTCTGTGGATGATGCAGCATGTAGTCTATTAATTGTGTCTCTGTAAGTGCTAGTTCACAAGTTAACTCCTGTCTCAAATGAAAAAGACCACTGATATTTACATTTTTATATGTGATGCAGTTTATAAGCCTGGATTGCAACGAAGTGACTCACTGACTTACTCATTCATTAATGTTTAGCAGATGGATGTTTCTCCAAAAGGGGGATCTATTACTCAAGCAGCTATTAGGTATGCTATTTTTCAAAGGCAGATAATTGGCATGAACTCGCATCAGCAGGATCTTACAGATGCATAGTAGCCTAATGATAAAAAGCATTAACTTATCTACCTGCATAGATGTGTCAGGTCATAGTTAAATATATCATGCATTTTTATCATCCAAGTGACACCAATGATATATTGCACTCATTAATAACTACACCTAACACCTTTCTAATAGCAAGGTTCTGAATGTTTAACTTTCATTACAACATTACTGTTAAAAGCAGAACGAGCTCCATGTTTGAACATGGACAGGCTTCAATGATCACATCTAGAAATATTCAGGTCAGCCACACCAATATTCACCAGGGTGTTCTGTAAGAGCGCGCCTTCATATAAATGACATACATAGCATATATATACTCACCAGCCACTTTAATAGGAACACTGCACCTCTGCTCATTCATGCAATTATCCAATCAGCCAATCATGTGGTAGCAGCACAATGCATAAAATCATGCAGATATATGTCAAGAGCTTCAGTTAATGTTCACATCAAACATCAGAATGGAGGAAAAATGTTCAGTCACTTTCACAGTAGTACGGTTGTTGGTGCCAGATGGGCAGGTTTGAGTATTTCCCAAACTGATGATTTGCTGGGAATATTACACAACAGTCTCTAAAGGTTACACAGAATGATACAAAAACAAAAACCATCCAGTGAGCAGCAGTTCTGCAGGCAGAAACGCCTTGTTGATGAGAGAGGTCAGACTGGATTGAGCTACAG
The DNA here is from genome assembly GCF_027358585.1 of Pangasianodon hypophthalmus. Classification (NCBI taxonomy): domain Eukaryota; kingdom Metazoa; phylum Chordata; class Actinopteri; order Siluriformes; family Pangasiidae; genus Pangasianodon; species Pangasianodon hypophthalmus. The sequence continues at coordinate 9,588,207 of NC_069738.1, forward strand.
TAACTCAAATAACCACTATTGACACCCTTGGTGAGCAGAAAAGCAGCTCAGCACACACAACACACCAAAGCTTGAGGTGGATGGGCTACAACAGCAGAATACCACATCGAGTTCCACTCCTGTCAGTCAAGAGTCTCACCAAAACTGGACAGTTGAAGACTGTCTGAACTGAACTGAACTGCAACTTTCTGAATGTTTTCGGATATGTATATATATATATATATACATATATATATATATATATATATATATATATACACACAAAAGTCTTAGGCACATGCAAAGAAATGTTGTACAGCAAAGATGCCTTCAAAATGAATGAAATTAAATCTTTCTACACCCTCTGCTTTAAAAATAAATAAAAATAATAATAATAAGGAAATTTTATAAGGAAAATAGCTGGTAAGTTTTACTGATTGACTTGCTTCTTACTTTTGCATGCAAAACCCATTGTTCTGTAACATTTAATTTTGTGCTGGATAACTAATGTGACAATATGAGGACCAGGTGAAAGAACTATTTAGGGAAATTGTGTCTACTCTTCAGTTGAGATTCTTTTGTCACACAGATCAGATCTGGCAACCTCTGATCATAGCACATGGGACACTTACAACAAGAAATTCAACACATTAAATAAGAGTTTTGTGGCACTGATAATTTTCTAAATTCTAAGCTGCAGTTCACCACAATATAGTGAATTGAGTTTAATTGCTCTACTTTTATATAAAGCTCTTCTGTACACAGCAGCCTTTTCATTAAAAACAAATTAGTAATCAAAGGACATATTAGCCATATTAAAGGCCTCTGCAGTGTTTAATTGTTCTGCCATGAGTCTTTATTTAATAAGAACTCCATTTATTAACACATTTTCTTTGTTACTGAACGTGCAATTCCTCATTAGTCCTGAACTTATAGGACTAGGACTGATAGGACTGTGGTTGACCATTTTCACCACTTCATTGGCTACTTAGGAGGCGGTCCCAGGCACACATGATGTGCTGTAGTAAACTGAACACTCAATTCAGACAAACTGCAAGTTGTGTTTTGCACTGATACACTTACCCTCTGCCTGCCTAAACATGTTTTAGTTTCTGGTTTGCTAGCTAAGTGTGCTTTGCTCATGCACTGAATGTCATGATTCGTTGTCTGAGATATGTATCTTCAAAAGACAAACATGAGAAACATCTGTGATTGTCGTGCTTAGACTTTCCTATGTTTAGTGGACTAAATTGATGTTGAGCAAATGGTTTAAAAGTGTGTGTGTGTGTGTGTGTGTGTGTGTGTGTGTGTGTGTGTGTGTGTGTTTGTGTATGTGTGCGTGTGTGTATACACTCTACCCATTACTTAAATAGAAAATGATTCTTGAAATGAGATACAAATGGAACAAAATTAATAGGATTTGCATAAGAGCTCAGTCTTTGATTGCTCTTTATTTACAAAGTTTTTAAAAAATCTAGTTCTACATGCTCAGAACTATAAATAATAGATTAAATGAGATGATTTCTAATACTACATTATCTTACACATATCAAAGAATATTGAAGATGCTGCTAAATGTAATTTTGAGGCCACCCAATACTCTACAAATGCTCAGTAGCCAATGGGAAACATTTTTTGTTTGTTTCTGCACTGCTGTTTTAGGGCTGTCTAACAATATGTGCAGGATGCTGTATTTTCATTCTGGAATAATGTTTCAGCTTTGAAATTCAGCTCAAGTGTGTGTAGGCTTACCTGTCAGTCACACCTAAATGCAACGCTACACATGCTGCTTCTCTCTTTTTTCTTGTAGGAACACACATATTCTTTCAGTTAGCTCTAAGAGGGCATCATAAAAACAATGAGAAAAATAAAATGCTGCCTATAAATTTGGCACATTAATAATCATAATTGGTAAAATTGTTCAGATTCATAGGGTAGACTATTTGCAGCAAAAGTGAAATTTTACAGAGAAAGTGAATAATTTGAGATTCTGCCCATAATTATGAACTGGTGGCTTTTGATAATGTAGAGTCCAAAATAACTAATCATCAAAATCTGTTCTTTCACCATTTATCAAAATTCCAGACAATCAAAATAAAAAAAACACACATTTTAAGGCTTAAATACTTTCAGTTATGGGTTATTTTACAATCCAGAATAATTACTGAAAAATGTTCACATGTTAACTTGCAAAATCGAAAAATATTCTTGAGCACCTTAACCACCTTACAGTAAGGTTTACAAGTCTGGGGCCACTAACATTTCATCACTGATATAAAGAAGAAGTAGAAGATGGTTTCACTGAGTGAAATCAATAGAAATGATCGTGCATAATGGATATAACTGTGCTAGTTAAGTCCATATCAGCTGGTAAATAAGAGCTGACATTTTAGGCCCAGTATTAGGATGATTTATGTGTTACCATTTGAATGGATGGGTGGCCAATAACTATAACAATTTGATAATTATAATAACAATTTTGGGTGTGGGCGGGCTGCGGAGTGAAGCAAAGGTACATATGTATGTGTAAATGCCCCATCTTCAACACTATATTACATAATTCATTCATTAAACATTCTTGGTAGTGGATTCTGTTATTAGGGGGGCACAGTGGCTTAGTGGTTAGCACTGTTGCCTCGCACCTCCAGGGTTGGGAGCTCGATTCCCTGTGTTCACGAAGTTTGCATGTTCTCCCTGTGATTCAGGGGTTTCTTCCGGATACTCCAGTTTCCTTCCCCAGTCCAAAGACGTGTTGTAGGCTGATTGGCATTTCCAGCTTGTCTGTAGTGTGTGAGCGTGTGTGCGATTGTACCCTGCGATGGACTGGTGCCCCGTCCAGGGTGTCCCCCACCTTGTTCCCCATGTCCCCTGGGATAGGCTCCAGGCTGGATGGATGGATGGATTCTGTTATTGGTTTTGAAAAGATTTGGCCTAATATCATATTCCCACAGCTGAACCCACAGCTGGATAGTGTAAATGGGTTTGCCCTCCATCTCTTTCAAGAAAAAAATACATAAAAATTAGGCGTCCACCATTTTTGGCATCCACACTACCTTATTTGCTGTTAACAAATGGCTTAAAGTGTTTTTTGTCAGTTTTCTGCATCTCATCCCAGCTGATTATTGAAGCTCAGCAGTTCCAGGTGTCTATGCTGCATTTTCCCATTTCACTTAATCAGCAAGGCTGCTTTTAGAAGAAATGATCATAGTCATTACCCAAAAGAAACTTATAACACTATCAGAGCTTTCAATAACAATGTAACTTAATCTAACTAAATCTACCAAGATAGAAAACTATCACCGATACCAACGTATGTGTAACACAACAGAGTGGAAAAGGTGTTGTAGGTGAGGTTGCCCTCTGGAGCGGTTACTGCAGACATCGATGCTACAATACCATTGGAGAAAGAAGTCTGACTCCAATAACAATGATTCCTTAACAACATCCCATTCTTATTTAAATACAAAAGATAAAAAATAAATCGAAAATAACAATATCCCATTGAAAGAAGTGAATCAAATTATATGTGTTGAGGGTGATTTTCACATTTTCTATTATAAGAAGTTATGAAAACTAGCAGTTTTCCTGAACTGAAATATGCTTCTCTTTTGCACATATCTCAATTAGAAATAAAGATACTGTATAGCAAAGTCTCCAAAAGTTTACCTCCAAAAGTGAAAAGGGTGAAAGGCTATATCAATATCTGCCCAACTCTATATTTGTAACCTATTCTATTTATGGAAAAACAACATTAGTTATACTTTATTAAAGATTATAAATCTACAATGGAAAACAAGTAATCCTTCTTGACTCAACTGATCACTGTCCACTGTGTCATCACTGCTGAAATAGTCACTTTATCATTTATTCATCAGAGTGAAGTTCTCTTTTCCAGCAGTGAGACATGTCAACAGCAGTAAACATAACAGTAATGACCTCTCTGTTTGCACTGCTAGCTGTTGTTATGGACACTAAATTTAAAAGACCTCATCTACACTCTCAGAACGGAATGATTGTCATGTTTTCACAACTACTATTACATTATAAACCATTTCAACATTTCAAATATCAACTGGTTTCATCTTCTATAACTTCAGAAGCACTATGTTTGCACAGCTGATATAGGAATTTTATCTGACATGTTTGCAGACAAAACTACACACAGTCACACAGTTATGAAAGTAAAACACAATATATGGCCAAAAGTATGTAGAAACCTGTCCAACACACCCATACATGGGCTGGACACACACAATTCCCAGGATGTCTTTGCATGCTGTAGCATTAAGATTTTCCTTCACTGGAACTAAGCAGCACAAATCTGTTCCAGTACGACAATGCACCTGAGCACAAAACACAGTCCATGAAGACATGAGTTGCCAAGACTGCTGTGGGAGAAAATGAGTGGCCGGAAAAGAGCCCTGACCTCAACCCCACTATACACGTTTCAGATGAATTGGAACGTCAACTTTGTGTCATGCCTCCTCAGCTGACATCAGTGCCTGACCTCACTAATGCTCTGAATGAGCTCTGAATGAGCACAAATCCCCCAGCCACACTCCAAAAAATAGTGGAAAGCCTTCCCAGAATAGGGGAGGCTGTTAGAGCAGCAAATAGGACCAACACTATATCAGTGCCCATGGTTTTGAAATGAGATATTCAACAATCCCATTTGGATGTGATGGTCAGGTGTCCATATACTTTTGACCATATAGTGTGTATATTATATAATATATGTAGTATATATTATGTAATAGATCCTAGACCAAAAAATAATTATAATGGCTGTCAGGGATTACCTACAGTGTTATCAGGTCCACACACCAGATTCTGCTGGCATCACATCACGGCTGTATTTTCTAGAAAGATATGCTCAACTGCATATTGCAGTTTTATCTACTTTCATATTTGCCAGAATTGTTATCTGTAATCTAAGGTAAGTATCTAAAAAATATGCTAAGTGGCATCTAAATACTTATGTAAAATATAACTGTACAGTTCTTACTATGACCACCAACTACTAATAATATTAAGTTTTATGACAACACTAGTATTACAGAAAATAAATGTCTCCTGAACCTGATCCTTTATATACAAATTATACAAATTAAAACCCACTTCTCTGTTAAAAAAAACTACTAATGCTTAATATGCATTTCTAAAATCCCTAGTACAATAGTCCATAGTACAAATATCTGATTTTTGAAATACTTTACTAAAGGCATAAATTTCCATCTGGTCATTCTCCAGCATAAAGCATCTGAAAATAGGTTCATTAGAACATATATTTTAAATATTATTGCCTTATAATGTTCAATTATGGCCTTAATATCTCATCATTACATTAGGTATAACAGCAGGCCAAATATACTTTATTCAGTTACCAGTTGTTTAAGCCTATGTCAAACATCTGTTTGTAATCATAATGTTTCAATGACATTTAAAGACATTTAAAGACTCATCCATATGTATTACTGCCTTAGTGCCACTGTGAAAACTGGCCTTAGTTTTTTCTAAAGATAGTGTAGGCCTGAACAGGTATGCCATGACCCTGGTTGTCTTGCATGGTAAACAAAGGAAAGGTAGACACAGTGGGTGCCTTCCATGAACACAATATCTCTTCCATGAGATCTGGGTAATTAGTGTAGGGCTGCTAGAAAATCACTTGCTCTCTGAGTGGGCGTTTAGCTGTTTCTTGGACATCATCTTTGTGTAGACAACTGCAGGTAATACATTTATATTTTAAATGTCCTTTTAACAATGTACTGTAAGTCTGACTGTTCAGATCATCATATCCTTTCTTCTTAGTCAATTCAAGAGCTTTGACAAGGATGGTATCTGGTTTTACACCCAACTGTGAATGTCTGTGAAGATATTCTGTCTTAATTTTCAAGGAAATGTATTACTTACATCCTATTGCCTTATAACTTCAAGGCTGCATGGGTTTTAATAATAATTCAAACTTGAAGAGGTGACTTCAAGAACTGGACCTCTGTGATTTATCTGTTTTCTTTGCTGCTGATAGACCATTTTTTGATGCAGTCATACAAATTTTCACCTGGAATTTGACAAGATCCTAAAAAAACACACAAAAAAAGAATCACTGTATACATAAAGTCATTCATATTTTAATAAATCTGAAGCTCAGGTTAAACAAAAGGCAAGGAGATAGAAGGTTAGAACACAGTCATACTACTCTGATGAGATTCAGGGAAAGGTGAAAGAACACAGGTGTTCCTTTTAAATTCTGTCCTATCATCAGTAACAGTGTTCAGAGAAAGTGACATCAACATGTTTTTCTTCTCAGAGATATGATTCATCCAATAATTAAAGTCCAATTAAAAAGACTGACTTGCATCTTTCTAACCAAGGAGGAAAGCTAGATCCAGTATAGTTTCAAAGTCTCTCAAAAATATATCATTCAGTTACCTGTATATGCTACAAAAGAGCAAATATTTTGTCTGTAAATCTCCCCTCTCAGCTGTTTTTTTTTTTTTTTTTTTTTTTTTTTGTCTTTCACCAGTTTGGTTTTAGGTTTTGTAGGGCTCAAGTGTGAACAGGGAGCAATTTGATTCATCACTTAAATGGGCTAAATCTCGAGCTGACCCAGAATCGTTGTTATGATGTCATAAATCTCCAGGGATTTTGACTGACTGGTTGTTGCTTGTCGATCCTGTGAACTTCTTCAAACATGCTGACCTCAGGACAGCAGTGACTTGGTAAAATCAGAACTGCACAGCTTTGGTAGGGGGATGGAGGTTATGAGTTGGAAAACCTGGGAATAAAAAGATAAGGTTTTAAGTTTATTCCTTGAATTTTCTTTGATTAATTTGACCTTGTTTTTGTATCTTCTGTAAAGGTATACAAGATGTACCCTCAAGTCTAGGGAAAACAAGGAAAGGTACAGTTTAATAGCTTTCTCCTGAAAGTCTGTATAGCAACTTTGGTTATCATCTGTTGGGTTTATAAATAAACTTTACTTCATAATTACCACCTATATAATTAGAAAACTTTGACTTTTAAGCAAAGTCTATGACTTTGTGGAAAGTATTGTAAAACACTTTGGGTTAAAATTCACACAAAGGCATACGCTTGCTAAATGTCATTTCTCCAAGAACAGTAAGACTACAGTTCTCTGTGTTTTATCCAAATCTCTTAGATTCCTTCATCCATCTTTATTGTAGGTCTGTTTCCCTCTGTACCATATAGTCATTGCCTCATACTCACCTCTTCTCTCTTCCCTTCCTCCTCTCTCTCTCTCTCTCTCTCTCTCTTTCTCTGTCTCTCTGTCTCTCTCTCTATGTATCTATCCATCTCTGCACCTGTGTAGTGCAAAAATCCACTCACATGACTCAGCTCCCCTTTGCATTATTATGTTTTTTGAATTACAGACCACCACCTGATCTCCCCAACACCTGCATTACACGCACACACACACACACACACACACCAGAGACAGTCTACCCCTGCTCAGGCACCTACAATCAATCAAAATGTATTTCCCTCAACTCAATTTTATTCCCTCATGGGCTACCTCTCATAAATGTCATGGGCGAACATTTTGATTTATCTACCTAGAATGGGGTGCACTGTATGTAGGTCTCACATCTTGTCCAAAGACCTGTGGCTACCCTGAGGTTCTGTATTAAATCTTGGAGATGCCAATCCATTTATGAGTTTCTCCTAATTCTGCAGAAGCAGAGGTTAGTTTATGTCTTAGACCAAATCCCTACAAATTCAGGACCTTATGACTGAGTGCATAAACTGCAAACAGTCCAATGGTCTATGTGTATTCATAGTTTTACAGATGTGTTTACAGATGGTTCTGGCATCCTGGAGGTGGGATAAGCAGAAAATTAGTTGCACAAGAATGTTGTGTAGCCTTTCCCCCTGACCATGCATGTCTGCAGACACACAACTATTATATGAGCCATTTCTTTTGGAACGTCACATTAATCATGCAAAAAAGCAGTTATTAATTAAAATAACAGAATCATTCAACTTGTCTGGAAACCAAGGCAGCCAGCCTAATCTAATATAAGATTTGTAGGACTTCTAATAAAGGTTAGAATAATTTTTAATATGATTAAATTCCAAAGAAAAGCTACCATTTACGTAAAAGAAATACAGTATATTGTGATATATTGGAAAATACTATGCAATATATTTACCAATATACATCGATATATGTACATTTTTCCCTATGTATTGTATATATTTATTGTAATATATTGAAATATATTGGATAAAACAGGTCTTACTAAAGTATATAAAATATACATACACAATATATGTAATATATTATTTCGCACTACTCTATATGCTACAACGTCTTAAATTATCAACACAGAAATTCATCATAGCAAAGATTAAGTGCAGCAGCATTGCTGGAATTTACTGTGTAAATTCTATGGGTGATTTATGGTTCTGTGAAAATGCAAATGAATGGTATATGTCAAGACAGACATATTTTTTTGTAAGCACTGATTGAAAAAGAAATAAAAGATATTCGGTAGTGTTTAGGTATGACCAACACTACTGTTTGGTCAGGACCAACGCTAAATGGAGCAGGTTGAGTACATTATAGTCACTCATCTTCAAAACATTACAAAACAGTGATATGTGGAAGGAACATAGACAAAGGTCTGCAGGTGTGCATGAATAAAGACAGTGTGAGACATTTAATCATTTAACCATTCCTCTACTCCTCAGTGTCCAGTCACTAAGACCTATCTACCTTCTAACATCCATAACAAACAAGATCACAATTCTTGTCATCAAAGATTGATTTATGAATCCCTTTATGAATTCCCCTCTCAGCATTACTCACAGTGGACAAAACCATAAAGCTCTTATTTCAACACGTTTTCAGATTACACTGGAATCCCAGAGGACACAGGGTCTCACAGAGGCCCCTAAATTGTGCAGAGTTTTTATGGTGGGGAAGATAAACATTGGAATATCATCTGCAAGCTAATAACAAAATCAAGCAAGCACATCAGGAAATAGGCCTCTTGCTTCATTTCTGTGCCGGCAGTCAAAAAGAATTCATTACAGCACTGATGAGCAGTATACGAGTGGTTCCTGTGAAGTCTGGGAAAGCACACACAAGACAGAGAAAGAACATACCACAAGACAAATTATTATAATAATCAGATTGCCATTGAGCTTCCATTCCTGTTTCCGTGGTATTCAACCAGGGACCTTTGCGTATGCCGAGAATGTAGGAAACAAATGCACCAGTACTTTGGTTGATCCAAAATTCTGGAATGCATCAAGGTAACAAATAAACCCACACTGTCTAGATAAAACTGTTTATCCCCCACAATTCATATAAAAACCCTAGATTCTTGGTCCTTTAGTTGAGAGATTTCCAGCTACCACACTTCCACCTCCTCTCAACCTATACTCCTGAGCAAAAAAAAAGGGGTCAAGCCCAAAATGGCAAAATATTAAGCTTTTAATGGTCTTAACAACAAATCATTGGTCAGGATATTAGCAAAAATTAAACAAATAGATAAAGGAACTTAGTATGGGATAGTAATTCCCTTTGATTTCTTTAAATGTTTAAGCCTTATGGCCCTTGATGGGCTGCATCAGGTGTGGCAGATCACCAAATAATGAATCTTTTCAAAATAAAAATATCCCAGAACATATTTCTGGAAAATTTTGTACACCCATATATGTGTTAATTTGAATTTTACATAAATTTTTTTAATCTTTATCATGATTAAAACCTTTGCATACAAGAAGATTACATAAGTGAATTTACCTGTTTCTAGCTTTTCCCCAAACAGTTCACTGCACCAAAAGTAAAGTGAGCAAATGGTGGCAAAGGAGCTCCAGGAGTGCTTTTGCTTAATTCTTGCTAAGATTCTGGCCAATGATTTGTTGTTAAGACCATTAAAAGCTTAATATTTGCCTTTTTTTTTTTTTTTTTTTTTGCCCAGGAGTGTAGAAGGCCAACTTGCCTACACTATCAGAGAGCTTCTTGATGTTGATGAAGTAGGATGCAGTACCTCATTGATTGGAAGCAATATGGTTTTAAAGAGAGATGCTGGGTTCCAGCTCATGAGGTCTTAGACCCCATTGTTAATCAGAGAATTTCATGCCCGCTGCCCCAACCACTATCGGATATGGAACATGGTGGTTGGGGGCGGTGGGCATGAAATTGTCTGATAAGCATAGTGAGCTCTCGGGGGGGAGGGGTTCTGTTTAGTCTGTTTTCTGATTGCCTGATCCACTGTCTGTATTCTGGTTTTGAGTTTTGCCTTGTTCTTTGGATTTGTCTGCAATTTGTCTTTGGATGATGTCTGTAATTTCAGCATATATTCACTTGTATTCAGTAATCAGTTTCAACAAGCCACATTTCTGTGAGTCTGATCTTATAGTTGTAACTTTTTACTGGATTTCCATTAAAAGAATAACTTATTTAAGCAAAATTATTTCTCATGGCTTCGTTTCAGAATACTGTAATATCTTGCTGTTTTCTGGGCATTTTGTTCAAAAATTCTTCTCAGGAATCCATCATGATGCACTGTAATTTCAGTCAGTCCTGCTACATTGAAATGGATGCTAACTGTGGATTATTTTGTTGCTTCAGTACAGCGTGTCTTCTCTTTTAAATAACCTAACTGCCAAGATTTTCATTCATTTTGGGTACAATATGCACTCAAACTCTCCCTGAGAGAACTCACACAGTCACAGGATTTTGTGAGTTTATTTATTTTTGTTGCTCAGTTTTTTCCCCTTTGTGTTTTTGTGCTTCAGTCATGAATGTAGAGAGCCAAACTGCCTACACTGCAGGTAATCCAAATTGGGCCTTATCTGTGTAAAATTTCCTGAGTTATGGCTATAATAGCAAGGAAATGAACTGAAAAAGAAAAATCTTTTGTCTTAATTTTTAATAATGTGTACTAATTTATTCCATTTTAAGTGCATGTATAAAACATGCACTATGTACTGTATATGGAAGAGCATATTTTCATTTATAAATTCTGATGCAGCCAAGCATTAAAGGAAACACTGCTCGAAAAAACACAAGGGAATGGAAATTTACAAATGTGCTTGGACTGTAAATGTTGGATGTGGAGCAAAACATGGAGTTTTATCCCTGTCTTAACAGGCCATTATCGTAATCTGTGCTACTTGGCAAGATGCCAAGAAGCCAAGCACATCCAATCCATTTTTCTGAATTTGCATCACAGAACATGCTAATGACCAAAAATGCTTAAATATGGTTTGCATTAAAATTCTGTAGCATTTGCTTAATTTTATTTATTTAATAATTTATTTATTAGGCAACATTTTATATTACAGTGCTGTTGTGTTAGCCAAAGGAACAGTACAACAACAATTTATCAATATAACACATGAATAAAGTGTAGCTAAAATGTATTAAATATGGAAATAATGTTAATTACGGCCATTTATTTTCCTTTGTTATTAGGGTATTATTTGTGATTGTTATTGTTATTAGTGATGATGTTGTTATTATTATTATGATATTATTACCAGCAGCAGTAGTAGTAGTAGTGATAACACACATAACACACACATTGTTATTTTAGACATTTAGTACCAACTTCACTGGTGCAAACATTTCCTTTCTCTTATGCCTCTTATACTTTAACCCATATGGTCATGCATGTGCACAGAAACACCAGCCCCTGCCCCTCAGCCCCTGCCCTTTCATATGTGCTCTCTTGGCTGGCGTGTAATTTATGTGGCTTTCGGGTGGCCCACAGAACAAAGTTGTAGCCTGGAGAGGGCCTGAGACCAGCAACTTTAGCTTATTCAGTGAATAAGAGCTGCTTAGGCAAGACACCACTGGCTAAGAATGATCATGGCATAAATGAATATACACTCACCATTCACTTTATTAGGAACACCTGCTCACCTGCACAACAAAAAAACATGCTGTGACAGGACAATTCCTAAGACAGTTGATGATAGCCCCGGATTCCTGTTCTTGGCTGACAGGAGTGGAACCCAATGTGATCTTCTGCTTTTGTAGCTCACCCACATCAAGGTTCGATGCTTTGTGCATGCTGAGATGCTTTTCTGCTCACCACGCTTGTAAAGAGTGATAATATGAGATCCTTGGCTCAAACCAGCCCATCTACTACTAACAACCATGCCACAATCACAGTCATGGAGATCACACTTTTTCTTCATTCCTCATGCTTGATGTGATTACCTGAAGCTCTTGACCTGTATCTGCATGTTTTTTTGCATTGCACTGCTGCCACATGATTGACTGATTAGATAACTGCATGAATGTGCAGGTGTACAGGTGTTCCTAATAAAGTGGACGGTGAGTGCATAAATATATAATATGTCCAACAGGGTGGCTCTGAGCCCAACGGGGTGAATCATTTCATGAACCTGTTGATGAACATAGCAGTCACCTGGTCTCCTGCACTATGGCAACAGGGAGGTAAAGCTTTCAGAACCTATTATCACTCCATCACATTATTTCAGAGCATCTTTGATAACACACCTGAGGGCAAAGACATTGGATGACAGCTTCTCGCTGTCAATCAGTGTACAGGCAGCGCAGCTGAGTATTCCCTCAAATTCAGAGCACTAGCCACAGGCAGCAGATGGAATGAACTAGCACTGAAGGTTGCTTTTCATTAGGGCCTAAGACCCGACGTGATCGCCAAGCTGGCATGCAGAGATGATCAAATATCTTTCCATCTGCTTACATAATCTGCTGCAGACCCATGGAATGGGACTGATTGAGAGGGTCACTTACCAGGCCCACAGTAATCCAAAGCCCATGTAAATTGGCCAGGTTCAACTCACCATGGAGGGGGTGGATTCAGGCCCTGAGCCCCTTGGCCCTCAAACTTCAATCTAAAGAGTACCTAAAACCTGAGCTGCCTTCTTGAAGATGATGAGGGGAAAACGGCCTTTAGCACCACCTCTGGCCACTATGAGTATTTCATCATACCCTATGGGCTCTCTAACACCCCTTCTGTCCTCCAGGTGTTAATAAATGGTGTCTTGCACAACATGCTGCTTATATAAACAATATCCTGATTTATCCCTTTCTCTGGAATGTCATGTCAAGCAGGTGCTGGCCAAACTCTCTCAGCTCTTCGTCAAAAGAGAAAAATGAGGATTTCATGTGCCCCAAGTGTCCTTTTTAGGATATATCATCAGTAATGATGGAGTAACTATGCACCAGGCTAAGGTCAACACTGTGAAGGAATGGCCCATCCAACAAATGATCCAAGAGCTCTAGAGGTTTCTTGGATTTGCAAACTTCTATGGAAGATTCATTCAGGCCTTCAGCTCTATAGCCAGTCCTCTCACCTTGTTGCTTAACAAAGTCCCATGAAAACTCACATGGAACAAGCCTGCAAACCAAGCTTTCACCTATCCGAATGAGGCAATCACCACTGCCTCCATTCTACATCACCCTGATCCTTCCCATTGATTCATCATGGAAGTCATTGCATCAGAGACAAGAGTGGGGGCATGCTGTTTTAGCAGCTAAATGAGAATTCCAAGCTCCATACTGTGGCCAGAACCCAATTCATGTCCCAAGACTAGAAATGCCAGATGGCCTGATCGTCCAGGCCCTTGCCCGAGAGATAGGCCATGATAAAGTTCAGCTCCTAGTGTGAGTTCTTTTAGCCACAGACTCCAACTTCCAGTATGCATCACTTCAGAACAATATGGCCAAATTCACTTCCATTTCCCAGCAGCATCATGGACTACAAATCTCATTTACACATTCAAGTTCAACAGACTTCCAAGTACACATACCTGAACTCAATTACATGCACCTTTTAACCCAGATTCACACGCACAGTCTTGCTCCTAGTACATGACTAGTGATGATTCCAAGCTTGCATAGTTTCCTGGTCCTCAACCTTATTTGTTTGTATGTTGATTCTCTCTCTTGCCTAGTTTAGCCGCTTTGTAGATCATCTGACTTGTGCCTGTTTTATGATTTTGATAACAGATTTTATTATTTGGACTGTTTGCTTGAAAGTTTAATAAATATGCACCTACACTTCCATCCATCTCTGCCACCTGCCTGACATGGGCCTGCATAGCAGAAAATAATAAGTATAATGATTTTTAATACATTTTATTAATTGGTAAACATGCCATTAACATTGTAACCTTGTATTTATTTATTTATTTATTTTTTTTGTAGTTGTGTTTCTGAATATACTGTTGTGTTTATGAGTTTGCTTTTGTATTTCTGAATTTGCAGTTCTGTTTCTGAATAAATCTGGGAGGACTTTTGTAGATAAACATTTCAATTACTTAATTCTGCAATTTGGCTATCCTGCCAAACATGAGCATAATTAAGATTATGTGTTTGAAAACACAATAAAAACACAGGATTGCCACTAAGGCAAGCCTCAACAATAATGGTTGCATTTTTCTTCTAGCAATGATACTGAAATGAATATGCGCTCATCTTCTTGGACCTTTCTACATGATTCATTTTGTCTGCAACAAGAAAACTGCAGGTTACTGTGGTATAAAGGTGGTTAAAAGGAACCTCCTTTTAACTACCTTTATACCATACATAGCAATTTGGGATCATTTCTTTATGTAAATGTGACTATCTGTGCTGAAGTAGAGTAATATTGAATGTACATGATGCATTATTATTCAATGCATACATGTGTGAATGCTTGAGAAATGACAATTGTGTAGTGTTTACCCTCAGAGCTTCCACAGATATTTGCAATTTATTGTACAGAATTACTAATAAATAAGACCCCAGGCCATATTTGGTCCTCCTAATGCTGTGGTGGAAGACTATGGAAGTCTGAAGAACATGACAAACCACTTCTGACTCCCTAGGAGAGAGTCAAGAACAAACAATGGACCAATATGCAGAGGTGACAGAAGCATCCATCTCCTACAGTACACATACAAAAATGTAGAAAAAGAAACAATAATAACTACAATTAAAAATCAACTTTTACATAGTTTTACAGGCAATGGCTGGATGATTAGGCTTTATTAAGGACAAGTTGGTTATTGATTACACGTCTTCATTAGCAGCCTGGCCTACTTAAATGTTGGTGTCATGTAACTGATAAGGTCACCAGACTCAAAGAGACAGGAGAGCCTAATTAAAAACCAAACAAAGGACAACACTGCACACATGAGAAAGAGAAACTAAGCAAATAAAAAATTGCTGTCCATAAAGCTCAATGTTTGTCATGCATAAGGAAAAAGAATTGCAAATTATGGCTGTGTGTATGTGAATGTAGGGAGGTCACTGAATCACTGAGGTTTTCATTAGTAAACTGGTGGGGTAGCGAATAATTCCTTAATCCTTATGAATGCATGCCCCATATGACTTTTCTGCTGTTCTTTTGAGCAGTCTTCCAGTCAGTTCAAGCAGTCTTGAGCAATCGTCCTCCTGAAAATAATGAGGCTATTGAATATTAGTCAGAGGCAGTGGCCTGCCCTGTATTTTAACCTCAACAGCTGGACTTTTGGTACTGCCACTGGCTGGAAAGAGACTGCTCTCTGTTTTATGTACCATCATGCAAAGAGCTACAGAATATGTCCAGAAAATGTGCTAAAATGTCAATTAAACTTGATAATTTGCTTTATGACTTATTTCCATATTTAGAATAGAAATTATGTTACCACAGAAGCAGGCACCAGCCTTCCTGAGTTGTACATTGCTGTGTCATTGAATAAGATACTTGCAGAGCACCAAATAATAAGTCTGTCCCAGTCAATGGCCTATAGTGAAATTATGACAATTATTGCTATATGAAGTTCTGAAAGCAGGCTTTCCTGACCTAAATATGTTTTGCAACTTCTATTTAATAATTTGGTTTCTGTGATAATAAAGATCTAAAATTATAAACATGACTGAGAAAACAATGTCAAACTTAATACCAAACTTTATTCACAGCCTACAGATTGACAGAGGTCCTCTCCAAAATAAGTAGTCATGATTAATAATAATAATATCATTTATTTTATTTGCAAAATAGCAAATATAGTTTATAGATCTATTTATGAAAAAGTAGCATTAGTAACACTAAAAAAATGACATGATCAAAATAGGAAATGAGTCACTTTAATCATCCATCCTCATCATCCATGAGACAAACACAAGACAACTCAACAAATGCAAGCCTCATCAATTCAATTAAATTTTATTTGTACAGCGCTTTTAACAATGGGCATTGTCACAAAGTAGCTTTACAGAAATATACAAATTAAGATATAAATTTTAAATTTTAAAAATTTATCCCTAATGAGCAAGCCAAAGGTGATGGTGGCAAGGGAAAACTCCCTGAGACGACATGAGGAAGAAACCTTGAGAGGAACCAGACTCAAAAGGGAACCCATCCTCATCTGGGTGACACTGGATAGTGCAACTATAAATAATTCCTTTCTATAATCATGTACTACATGGTTAAAAAGTGCAATTGTGTAACCAGGAAATTCATTATAGGTTTCACATGAAGTCTATTTTGTTGAAATTATCAACAGTTCACTGATGGAGACTTGAGTGCAAAACTGTTCATGGCAATTGCAGTCCTAATGCTATCAAAGCAATTGTAGTCCTAAGCCATCGTAGCAAAACTGTTTGTATCAATTGCAGTCCAAAGCCATCTTCATGGTTTTTAAGTGGTACCATCTACAGTAATCTCATCCCATATGTGCTTGTTGAACCTCCCATTCCAGATTTAGTCCCCACTTTGCTGTTATAATAACCTCCACTCTTCTGGGAAGACTTTCCACTAGATTTTGGAACGTGGCTATGGGGATTTGCCCATTCAGCCACGAGAGCATTAGTGAAGTTGGGCACTGATGTTGAGCGAGGAGACCTGGCACACAGTCAGCATTCCAATTCATTTCCAAAGTGATCACTGTGGTTGAATGCTCTGTGCAGGCCATTCAAATTCATCCACACAAACCTTGGCAAACCATGACTTGGGAGACCATGAAAGGTTTACTTCTGATGATGATGATGATGTTGATGATGAAGATTGTGCTTGTGTTTGTGAGGGACATGGCATTCTGATAACAATTATACAATCAGATGTCAGTTGTTTTATTGTGTCATTTGCCTGCGGGTCAGAGAATAATCAAGGTTTATTAAATCGTGGCTAGCATGGTTGTCATGGCAATAATGCTCAGAGGTGGAATAGCTTTTCTCTGAGCTGTCTGGTCAGTATTTCTCCCAGCTGGCCAGCCATTACAGTACTTTTCTTCACTGTTTCCTTTTGTACAGAGTGATTTTTAAGGAGTCATATGAATTTGGAGCTCGATACTCTTCTTTTCTTCTGAAAGCTCCACTGTGGCATCATTAAAGTGGGACAGCACACCAGGACACTTACTTATAATGGCACACTGTGGAGGCACATCACTTTGTGGTGATGCTATGGTTGACCCCACTGTCTCCTGTAAATCATGCTGAAGCATTTGATGGCTGCTGGTCTAGCATGTGTCCACTTCCTGGATTAATTTGTTTTGGCTGTCCTGTTTGTTCTTAGACCCATCCAAGTCTCACTTAAAATAAAGTGGTATAATAAAAATAAAAATAAAGAAATAATAAAAATAAAGATGTTGGACAAGTATATAGCAAAAACATACTTTTGCAGTGGTACTGTTCTAAAAAGTCCCAGTAACATTCTTGTCCTGGTAATTATATCTGGGAGCCCTGGGGTCTGGTCAATAGCTTTTAACCATTAAATACACAGATAGCATGTAAAGTTGTAGCTGTCAGGAGCAAGCTATCATGTTCAGGGCAGTATTAATCACAATGCACATGACCTCGTCCCAAATACTACACTTATAATTTTTTTTTTATAGAAAATTCTCCTATGAAATTTTCCTGCTGTAAGAATTTGCGAATTCCCAACAACACAATATTTAAATTGATGCTGCCATCAACAAAGTGAAAGCCCACCACTGCAGAGATGTAGATATTTATTGAGGACCACATATCTGCAGTGAGGCTCACTGCAGGCAGATACTAAAGTGCCTTAGTCGCCTCCATGGTCTTGTAGTTATTTGGCCTCCACCATGACTTTTAATGCCTGATGACAGATTCTCTAAATCCTTCATCTTCAATCAGCGTGAATGGCTGGGTGTCTTTTTCAACCATATTCAGCAGCACTGCATCAAGCTCCTGGTTTCTGGCCCCTAGTATAAAGTCCAAAGTGCAAACTCGTTCACTCACTGACTTTCGATTTATCTTGGTCAGGGTCATGGTGGATCCAGAGGCTGTCCTGGGAACACCAGGCGTGAAGCAAGAACACACCAGGATGGGGGCAAACTGTCATTCAGAATAATATTTTTCATAATAATTCTAACATTGATTTAAAAAATAAAAAAAAATAAATGATATTTTATTTCCTTATCTTTGTGTCAAAGAGAGAAAGAGAGAGTGAGAGTTTTCTTCCATTGATTCTCTTGTAAAATCTTTCAATTTCCATATGCTTGTTAGTTTTCTTGTGGCTTCATCATTTTGGGTTCCATCAGTTACTGCAACGAGCCCTGAGAAGCAGACATGCACATATTTTTTATTATTTCCTGCCGAATGGTAGCGAAATGTGTGAATCCTGTCTCAATTGTAAGTCACTTTGGTTAAAAGCATCAAGCAAATGAGATAAACGTAACTGTTAAAAAAGAAAAGGAAAAAAATGAATGTTTGTTGGATTGATTTGTACCGACTCATCCCAAATCATGTCTGCTACACTGCTGCAACTTCTACATTCACATTTCCACTAAGAAATGTGTGGCAGTGTGACAATACCTTTAAAATCCACCGATAGCATGTACAATCATGTCTTGCCCAAGATTTGCAACAAAAAATATTTCACTAAACCTATTCATTATCATTAAGGCTCTGTGTCTGATTGCAGTCATTTTGTCAACTCTAACTCACCTCTACATCACCTCTCTTATGTTTTCACAGAGTTATGCGTACTCATGTTTGAGCAATTATCACTCATTTCCTAGAGGTTTGATGAGTAGAGGACCTGCTCTTTACATTTACAGATAGGGAATAGAGGTGCTGCATGAATAGCTATGAATTGACCAGACTCACTCATCATTAATAATTGTGTGATTGCTAGCAGTTGCAATATCATGAATTTGGAAGTAAACAGAATCATCTTAACCAGTTATTTCCCACCAAATCCTGTGAATGTTGCTTCAAACTACTGTGTAATTACCTTCATGATTCAAATGCTTGTAACAATACCACCTTATATCTCTACCATCTACCAAGATAATGAAAATATATTATGAGACATAACAGCTTAGGATTCCAACAAAATTCTGTGCCAAAAAGAGAGCAAGAGTTATGCATTAATGATGTGTAACAGCACAAGCTCTGTGTTCAATGTGCTGGTGACACAGGGAAAATGTGTGCAGTGAGTTTGAACATCTGAGTGATGACATTTTGTGCAGGTAATGAGGTAGACTAAAGGCCAGGGTAGCATGATGAAAGGAAAAGCTGGATTACCACAGGGATGAGAGGGACACTTAGTGTCAAGGAGGACAGCCCTCACATAGAGGAGCCTAATCAGTAGAGACCCAAAAACCATGTTTCTGTGTGTGTGTGTGTGTGTGTGTGTCAAGGATGGGTATGTAGTCTATCTACAGTACCATCCTTAATTGTTGACGTTATGAAATTATGAATATTATGAAAATGAACTATTGTATATCACATGCAGTTAGTGATATTTTGAACTTAACTTAACAGCTTGCTGTTTGAGATTGTTTTTCTGTGTCTACTATATGTTCTTTTCCCTAGGATGAGGGATGAAAACTGGATTTTACATGTGTGTGGCCTCATATTTATAGTGTAGAAACAGGAAATATTCAAAGGCATTCTTGGCTGGATATGTTCTGGTTTGTGAACTATCCTGATGTTGACAGCCCTGACACCGCCTCACACTGACATGTAAAAATCCAGCAGTCCTGCTGTGCTGAGAACTGTCCTCCACCTAAATAATATCTGGTCAAAGGTGTTCTCGTTGTTGGATGGAGTAGAATACAGGTGTCAAGCTCAGTACTTGGTGGGCCTCAGCTCTGCAGTGATTATCATTTTCTCAACATAAAGGCATCGTGAAATATCTGATGAGCTGAGGTGGGTTAAATGAGGTAGAATGCAAAACTGTGCAAATTGTGTAGCAACGGAGGGGCTACAATCAGTAATTTTATATCTACAAAATGAACCTATAGGGTAGGTATTACTGATGAAATGGCAAAAGTTTTTCTCTGAGTTTCCTTTAATGAACCATGACACACACAATGTAATTGCAATGACAATAAGAATGTAAATGCAGAACGTGATCAGACTGTCAGCAAGAACAGTCTGGCCCTGGCACACACTGGTCTATATTCATTCATCATCAGTAACCGCTTTATCCTGGTCAGGGATATGGTGCGTCCAGAGTCTTTACCAGGAACAATGGGTGTGAGATGGGATTACACCCTGGATGGGATGCGTGTCCATTGCAGGGCTGCTATAACAACTGGCCAAAGTAGCCATTATCACAACTGTCACCATTTAGAATCAGCTATGTACAGTACTGGCAATTTAAAAATTTTGACATGTACAGTAAATGAACTTTTTTAAACAAAATTAGAGTTTCAACATAAAAAAAAGTTGTCACAATAAAGTCACTTTTGCAATCAAATCACAAAATGCTTACTTGAAATACACCAAATATCAAGAGCAGTGTGTCCAAACTCTGGCCCGTGAATACCTCTGCACTACATACTTTGACACATATAATATGTTCAGGACAAGGATACTCCAGGACCAGGGTTGAGAAAGGGTTGAGAGATAAAGATTGAACTTTATGGTTACAACCAGAAACATCTGGTCTATGAAGAAAAATGCTCCATCCTATTGTTAAACACACAGATCGATCTCTATCTTTAAGGGTGTTAGGCAAAGAATTTGTAACTAGGAGGCTTATTTTTTTAAAAAGTGGGCAGCTTTAGAGTCTGAGAGAATCCAGAGACTTATATGCAGCTACTACAAAACTAGTATACCGTTATTGATGCTTGAAGGAGCAAAAACTTTTGAATGTGATTGGGGAAGCAGCATGGTTGAGCGCCAGTTTGTGAATGGAGGGCGGAGCTGGAGAAAGTGAGTGGGAAGGATTACACACCTGTGTAGATGTACCTGGCTAATGAATATTCTGTGTTTCAGTGAGTGGTGGCAAGGATAGAAAGGGGATAGACGAGATCCTCGAGAGAGAGAGAGAGCTGAGCAGCACAGAGCCATGTGTGTGCCTTATGTATAAGTTGACTGAAAAGTAAAAAGTAAAAAGAATGAGAATAAAGAGCCCGTTTGAGTTGTTACGTTCTCCATCTAACCCAGGGGAAGTGTTACACTGGTGCCAAAACCTAGGAAGCGAGAAAGATCTACTGCCATGGGGTGCCCGCCACTAGCCAAAATCTTTAAGTCCCTCGCCGGCCTCCACCATACCATCAAGCTGCGCCATGAGCAGGGGCAGCACTTCCAGGCCCTGCTCTGAGCCCAGACTGAAGACCGGCAGGTGCTTCAGAGCCTGGTGCAGCCAGCAGGTACTCTAGCAGCTTCCACCGCAGCCATGCCCCACATCACTCTGTAAAGATGGGACTGCAGGATGACCCAGAAGCCTTTGTTGAACTTTTTGAGTGTGTCCGGTGGAAGCTTGGGGCTGGCTTGACTTGCAGTGGGTGGTCCGCTTGCTGCCACTACTGTCAGGGGAAGCCCAGCTCATGGCCCAACGGCTTCCACTTACAAACCTGCTGGAGTAACTGGACCTGAAGCAGGCGATATTGCAATGGGTCAGCCGCACCCCCCAAACAGCACCACCAGTGCTTCCACTTGCCACCTGTTTACATTCACCCAGCAGCTCCGAGACACCTGTCGAAGGTGGCTGCTGGCAGAGGAGTGCGGCTCCAAAGAAGTAGTCAACCTCGTGGTGCTAGAGCAGTTTGTTGCCCAACTACCAGAGGGGATGGTGGAATGGGTCCAGTGCCACCGTCCGGTGTCGCTAGACGAGGCGGTCCTGGGGACAAATTGTCCAGGGTTTTAGGCATTAGCAAGATTTGTAGATGGGTCCTACAGTAGTGAGGGACAATGTGGGAGGTGCACCGCATTGGCTGGGGAAGCGGTGCCAGGGCAGTCGATGTCAGCTTGCTCGGAAGTGTCACAGTGATGATAATTAATCATCACAGTGGTGATAATTTGTTTTCTGCTATTTATATAAATATATACAGATGAAAAAAATTACATTATGCTGTTTGATTACATAAATACAGGGCAGTCTGTATGTAACTAGGCAGTGAAACTTTTTGAGACTAAGCCACCATGAGACCTCATTCCAATGAAAGATTAAAGAGAAGCAAATTAACATATAATCATACATTTCACTGTTATAAAATGCAACAGAGGTTGAAGTACTGGTTATTACATGTGACTTTTCATCAAAAGCATCTTGCACTGTTACACAAACCATGCCCCATAAAATGTTTTCCATTTTGTTAACTCACTTATCTTGTTCAGAAACTTGCGAAAAATACATTAAGTTCAAAGAACATCACTAAGACTCATAACTCACTAAGGCAACATAAGAAAACATGACAGCTACAAAAGATAAGAAAAACTAATGCAAACTGTGAACTGTAACTATGTTTTACAATGATATAAGCTTTTTTAGTTTGTTACAATTTAAATTCTTTTGAAAATGTAGGTCAATAATGTCCTTAGTCTGAAGAGAAGCATGGGACTCTACTGTCTAAAGGGCCGAAGCTGAAATATGGCTTGCTGCTGCCTGAAGAGCTGATGCTACAATATGGCCTTTTAAATTAGAAAAATAAAACCCAACAAAGAAATAAATAGGCAACTATTGACTACAATTATAATATAATATAACCTAATAGTAGTTATGGATAAAATAATAATACATACATACTTTTTAAGAAGTGTTTCATACAAGGATTTCATGGTTGAAAACGCAGTATGTCAAGAGGATGCTTGGCCAACCTTTTCCTAGCATAATAATATGTGCTTGGAAAGTATTTTTGCCTTGCATCTTCCATGCATTCAGCAGCAATGGGTAGTAGCACAGAGCACACAATTTATCTGAATACCAACTGCAGTGTGTGATTTAGGTTGTCCTCTATATTACTCATAACAGGTAGTTATGAAGATCAGTGTTTCTTAATCTTGCTCCTAGTCACCCACAGCACTGCACTATTTAAAATATTCACTGCCTCAACACACGTGATCCAGCTTATGTAGGGTTTGATAATTAGTTGTTGAATAGACTGTGCAGTGCTGTGGACTGCCAGGAGCAAGATTAAGAAACAGTGCTGTAAATCAAAATACACGTGTAGTGTTATACTATAGACAAGACGATGCTGCACTACATCATAAATTAAGATGTGCATTAGAATAGAAATAAAGTATGAGTATATTTTTTGTGTGGAAATAAAAAATAGTGTCTGAAGGATTAAAAGCTTGGGCAATATGTGACATCATCGGCTAATTACTGTGCACAAAAGCACTGGACTATTAATGCCTGTGAATAATTTTACCATATTAAGCCAGAAAATCTGTGTAGAATAAGTGGAACAGAAAAAGGATTGACTGTGCTAATCCAGGAATCCAGCATTTTGGCATACTTTTCTAAGCTAAGTTGCCCATCTAACCACATTTAGCAAGCCAACGTTAGCCATTTATCCAAGCCCAAAGAGGTTTAAAAAAAGCCAAGTACAATTTCCTAGACATTTGAACAATCATAACATAAACTAATATTGTTACTTAACAAAAAATCAGAATAATAAAATTACTTAGTTTTTGCTAATTCATAAAAAATTAATCATAAAAATCATCCACTTATTAACTCTTATAACAGAAAACAGCAATTCTAAATGGCAGATGTTTTCATAGTGAGGCTGTTTTGAAGAAAAGGGGGGAGGAGGTGCGGCTGACTGAAGTAAAAAAAAAAAATACAGTTTACAAATAAAATTACATTTCAAAACCTTATTTTTTTAGAAAAAACACTCAAAACGAAGCACAAAACATAGTACACAGTGTATACAGTATCTTATATACCCATATCCTGCTTAGATGTACAGTCTTACTCTGTGTTTTAGTTCCTGGGACATGGGAAACAATTACCACTTAATATGGCCTACCTTTGAAAGAAAAACTAAAAACTTGAAATAAATATAGTTTGACACTTTTAACATGGCTGTTAATAAAATAGTTACTATCATATTGTTAAGGGTATTGGACTAGACAACTGCAATCTAGGAATGGCATGGAGAGGAAAACCCATTACAGAGGAGCTTTCTGAAGCATTATTGAGCAGTCATCATTCATCCTCCAGATCACAAAGGAAGTGGTGAGAGGCTACTGAACATTATTCAGTAAGAGCAATGTCTCAGATTTTGTCCTTAACTTTTACACTCTTAGACTAGATTAGAATGCAGAAATATGATGGGCTTCTACAAATGTCAATTAGACTTGACCATCTTCCACAAGTACTTGTAGGAACATCTACATTATTCATGGCTTGGGAGACAGCAGTCTCTAACTCAATCATGCAACATAAGTGTTCTTCTAACAGCATGTTTTGTTTAAAAAAAAAAAAATCGAAAGGCAATGACCTTTTGGTGACTTCACAATTTAATTTGTATTCATATTTATATCCACACTTATAGGAGCGGTGAAAATTTCACTATGCGGGACATGACAACATCAGCACATCAGCCTATTTTGCTTAAGTTACCAAACTCAGCCCATTTGTTAAGGTGTGCCAGATGTTAATACATGTTAATTGTTAGCCAATTCATGTTTTACAGTGTATATATATGTATATATATATATATATGTGTGTGTGTGTGTGTGTGTGTGTGTACAGTATACGAACCTTTGAAAAAACCTGTCCATAGAAATATTTATACCACCACCCTGAATGATAGGTGAATTGAGCCCATAATGCATGGGTAGAAAACAATGTATTTTGTATATGAATGACTAGTGAAGAAAATTATCTCCTAGCAAAATAGCCAAACCTGCGTTTAGTCCTACACAGACTAAGGATTAATTACAATTGCTCTAATTAGTCTCAGATCAACTGTAATAGTTCTGGTCATTGCAATGGGCATTGAGAAATTTCTTTGTATTCATTTTAACTTGAACCACATTGTTTTCTGTATCAGAGAGTTATAAAATGATTGCACACAAATTTAAGGCATACTGTGCTTATCAGCTCAACTCTCACATCCAATGAGAACTCAGTTTCCAAGAACACATTGCTTCCTACAAATATGGCCGCCCCGGACTACACTTCCCAAAATGTTCACGATCACACTTGCACCTATATAAACAGACCATGGACATTCAGTCAGTTGCCAAGTAATGCTCTGTGGCCCCAGGTACCAATTTACGTATAATTAAAAGCCAGAGATGATAAATGTGTTTTTAAAAAGTTGAAGCTGCTCTGACATGCAGAGGTAAACTGTTACGAAGTTTAGGGCCAGCTATACTAAAGGCATGGTCACCCCTAAGCTTAAATCTGGACCTGGGAACAGTTAAGAGCAGCTATGTGGCCAAAAGTTTGTGGACATCTTACCATCACGTCACTCTTCCCCCAAACAATTGCTACAACATTAGAAGCACACAACCGTACAGGATGACTTTGTGTGCTGTAGCATTACAATTTCCCTTCACTGGAACTAAGAGGACCAAACCTGTTCCAGCACGTCAATGCCCCTGTGCACAAAGCGCGCTCCGTGAAGACATGGTTTGTCAAGGTTGGAGTGGAAGAACGTGAGTGGCCTGCACAGTCATCCCCTCTGAACACCTCATCCCCAATGAACACCTTTGGGATGAACTGGAATACACGCTAGGCCGAATATTTGCCAGACGTCCTCACTCAACATCAGTGCCTGACCTCACTAATGCTCTTGTGACAGAATGGGCAAATCCCCACAGCCACATTCAAAAATCTAGTGGAAAGCCTTCCCAGAAGATTTGAGGCTGTAATAGCAGTAAAGGGAGGGGACAAAATCTGGAATAGGATGTCCAAAAAGCACATGTGGGTATGATGGTCAAGTGTCCACAAATGTTTGGCCATATAGTGTACACGACTAGCAAAATGCAGGTGTGTAGAGGCCAGGAATGAAATCCTCTGCACAGCCTAGTGTTTATCTCCCTGGGCTCTGGAGTTTCCTCACTTTTCTTTGGTAATGTATATTCAGCTCCACCTTGGTAAGGGGTTCCCTCATGGAGGACTGGATTTGCCTGAACACAAGCCACTTCCACTCCGTTAGCTTTGTGCCTCACCTGCCACTCCATTTTGGAAAACATTCATAGAAAAGTTCACAATGGCAACTAGTGAATGTATTAATTGAATTAACTAATCCAACCTCTAATTTCCACACTCCTGTATGTAGGCTATAAAAGGCTCACTCTACATTATGCTTGTCCTCTAGAAATATTTTTAACCCTAGTGACCCATATGGCATGGCGCTCCTCCACTTAGTCATAGAACCAAAGTTATATACTTAATTTACTGTTCTAGTACCTTACGTTCCAGACTGACCTGGGGGTTTCCTTCCGGAAATAATACAGAACACTTCCTAATGCATTTGCTGGTCACTGGTTCCCCGGACAGCACTTATTATACAGTAAGTTCTAATACCTTTTTCTATGGAGAAAGATAACTGCTCAATTTATCAATATTAGCTGAACCATGTCCTTTTGAATTCTCCAATCTCCTGGCATATGCTTGCTGTGAGACAGCGCATCCACTCTGGAGTTTATTACTGTCTTTCAGAGAGAGAGAGAGAGAGAGAGAGAGAGAGAGAGAGAGAGAGAATTCATTCACTGTGCAATTCTCACCATTTGCAAAGTAATAAGGTACAAAACAAAATAGAACAAAGAATAATATTTTAATATTGGGTCTAAAAATACATCTCTTCACCATAATCAAAGCAGACAGCTTGAGAGGTTGATTATGTAGATTTTATTATGACAGAGGGTATATGATGCTAAGAGCAGACGCACAATGCAGAAGGAAAACACATGAATGCCATACTACAATACTACAGGAAAAATCAAGAAGACTCAAACACTAGACTCTCATTTCTCTTCTTATTAAGCATTCTTATTGTTTGTTTAAGAATCAGCAGCAGCAAAGCTATTCTTATAAGCTATTCTTATCTTTTAAATGTCTTTTTTGTTCACTTTTGTGTGTTGTAACATTCTACTGGAAAATGCACAAACTTTTTGCAAACTGTGTCATGAAGATCAGATATCTGCCATCAGTATCAGTATTCATAGATACAATTACACAGCAAGATATTCTTGGACGAGAAGATTTGAGTGAAAAAGAAAACTTTGTGTGAAAGTCAGCAAGCCACCGTGAGAAAATTTTTCAAGACAGTATTTTGTGCACTGTAGCCATGTCAACCTACACCTTACATTTTTGTGGACCTCATCAGTGACAGCTATGCAATGTGTACTTTCCTTCTGTTTTTGTTCCATATTATCATATAGGGCACATTCACACCTACCTTGTTTGCTGTGCACCTATCAGCCATTTGTTTACTTCGTTCTGCTTTGACATATGTGAAGACTCCACTTTTACCCAGATGAGCACAAAACAACTGAACCCTGGTCTGCCAAAAATCAGGAGTCTTGGTCCTCATCCAATTGAACCATAGTTCAGTTTGTTACTGATGAGAACAGAATTAAATGATTGTCCACAACAAAATTACATGAAAGAGACAAAGTGCTTATCACTATAATAAAGCTTTCAACATTTTTTTGTTTTTAAGTGGAAAGAAGTAAGCACATCCACAGTAAACTATTTTAAATAATAATATTTTCTGTAAATGTTAATGCACAGTTACTTTATATTTGATTAACTTAAAAGTAGAAAAAAGTAATAGTTACAGCATGTGCAAAAGTTGAAGCATAATAAATTATCTAACTCTTCAAACCCTGTGCTAACACTTAGCAGCCATTGGCATATATAAGCAGCTGACTGAGTATCTGAAAATGAAGCTAACTGATGCCTACAAAGCAGAAAATGGCTATAAAAAGCATCATATCAAAGCGTTTACAGCTCGCAATGTCTGCTGTCCAAAATGTCATTAAGAAATGGCAGTTAAGGGGAACTGTGGAAGTCAAGTGTGTGCAGGGCAGAAAGGCAAAGCGAAATCCCCAAATGACAGTAAAGACCTGCAGAAAGGTTTAGCTGACCCAGGAGTGGTGGTGCAACTGGGAAGTATTGTTTGCACAAACATGATCTGCATGGAAGAGTCATCAGAAAGAAAGCTAACCTGTGAACTCATCACAAAAGTCAATGTCTGAAGTATACAAAAGTCTAGATAAGCCAGATGCATTTTGGAAACAAGTGATGTGGACTGATGAAGCAAAAATGGAACCCTTATGGCCACAATCAACAAAGGAGTAGCATTTGATGAAAAGAACACCTTACAAACTTTAAGCAAGGTGGCAGACCTATTTTGATTTTTAGGGTTACACACGAAATATTGCATAGGTAAGCAAATGTGACACAGTCAGTCAAGAAACTGAAAAGAGACTGGCTTCTACAGCGGGACAATGATCCAAAACATACCTCAAAAGCCACCATGCTGAAGGCTTGGGAATGGCGTTCGGAGTCCCCTGACATGTACAAAAAAAAAGATCTTAAACATGCTGTGCATGCAAGATGATCCACTCCTAGCTGAATACAAAGAGTGTTTACAAACTGTGATATATGCCAAAGGGTGTGTTGCTAAGTACTGGCTTAGCTGGGTGTCCAAAGTCTTCACAAAAACAATGTTAGCTTATTTGCTCATGACTACCTGTTATATACATGGCTTAGCAAACTGTCACTTGTGTAAGCTATAGGCTTACTCAACTCATTGTTTAATCTAAAGCATGAATCTGAGTACATATTGATGAGGATAGCAAGCAAGTTAGCCAGATGAGTATTTCAGACTATTTTTGAATAAACTCAAAAGATGTACAATATTATGCACCATATTACATACATTATTACATTCTTTACATACAAATCAACATTATTTACAAGAACACAAAGAAGTAAAGTCTTAGATTCGCAAAGCACCCCCTTAATGCTTCTTAAATGTTATTATATTTATAGTTGCTAAGTGCTGGTATAAATTGAAGTGTAAAGATGCTTCACTGCTTCTTATTCACATAGTCAATTAATGTTTTTAATGACATGTTTAGACTTAAGTGAATAGTTAAGTGAATAGTACTAATGGTCCTGCTCATGTCAAACTCTACATTAAAAAAGGGTGTTTAATTATCTTCTTATCCTATTTAAGAAGAAGAAGGAGAAAAGGTTTAAGAACATCATGTTGGATCAATAAAAACTGAGTACAGATAAATGAGAAACAATAAATGTGTGCACTAAATTACACATGAAGTAGGCTACACTTAAAATGAGGTAAACATATTTACTATCTTTCTTATTCAAATAATGTAGTCAGTTGTGGTCCACAAAGCAGTCAAATGAAAGCTTGGTATGTTGATATACATCAAGTGTCTGCATTGGTATTTGAATACCCCGTTAACCGTTTGAAGCATCGTATTGAAATACTGAAATCATTATTCAGTTATTAGTTATGCTCACTGTCCACAGAAAGTGAGTCGGGAAATGTGAAAAAGAAAAACTACATCTGATAGTAATTCGATGCATTGTGTTGGTATGCAAGAGGTTTGCATCAGGACTAAAAAATTTTCGGGAGCGGGCAATTTTTTAATCTCATTTCAGACGGGAGCAGACGATCAGATATGAAGCTCATGGGGCAAAAGTGAGATAATACATTTCCAATAATGTTCAGTACGACTCTATTAAACATCCTAAACTACAATGAACATAAATCAAGTATCTTTAGTTTAAAGAAACCCATTTTAAACGATAAGTAGATGCACGGCACGTCTTAGCCACTCAGCAAAGCTTTTAACTTTACACCAGAGGGCTGCTCTGACATGGTGCATCCATTCCTCTTTTTGTTTATTGGTTTAGTAAATGAACATTGCAAATATCTGTACTGCCAGATTATTATAAACATGCAATGCTACTGTTATCACATAATGTTCATTCCAATGAGATTCCAATGAGATTTTCACTCCTAAACTAAGTTGCAGTTAAACTTTAACGAAGTTAACTAACGCCAGAGCATACACTGTTAAAGCAGAGCTTTAAGCAAAGCATCATCAAAAGCATAAACCAATGTCCAGCAAATGAATAAACACATGCACTGCCACTGATAGGAGGGAAGTTTAATTGCAGTGGAAAAACTATACTTGAGTACACCACATGAAATATGTTCCCCTCTCCTGTTTAACTTAATATCTGTTCATCAACTGTTACTGATATTCAAATATTAAAATTAGCCACATGCCTAATATATATTATTAGCTTTTGACATTCATCATATATAAGGCATTGTATATTGTGTGTAAATGTTTTATTTTCGTCTATGAGACAGGGTTGTATAGATACAGCTACATCATTAGGGTAAATTTCAGAGCCTGAAAGTTGGTTATGGCTCTGGTGGAGGAAAAATGCTCTATCAAGTACTCTAAAGGGTTCTTCAGTCTGGCCTTCTGGGGAAATAATTAAAGGTTATATGTATAATCCTACAACAGAGGATAACCCTTCCAGAACCCTTTTCTGAGTAGAACCCCTTTACAAAACTAGTTGCATTAACCACACACACAAACTTTCAGAAACTCTTTTAAAGAGCTTGAGTATTGGGTGGTCAGAGTTGACCTATTACCATTCCATCTGTCTCATTTTACACCACTACCAACTCATCCATGTGCAGATATTACCTAGAACCCTCCTTCAGTTATCCAAAGGTTGGGAACCATTAAAGATTCTATGTAGAACCCTACAACAGAGTATTTCTCAGAAATGGCTCCAAAGGAAGCTAAGAATGCTTAACTATACAAAAAAACCCTTAAAGACTGCGTCATAAGTCCATTGTCAACATGGTCACACCATTTCAGATCCAGAGGAATTTACACAAACCATATGATAAGAATGATGATGAAGGGTTAGGGTTATAATTAGGAGCAGAGTTAGCACTTTACTAACTTTCCTGTACTTTCTTTGTATGAAATCCAATAAAATTACTCTCACTTGTTAGGCTTGTGGACAGAATACCAATAATTCTGTGAATAGTAAGTCTGAATTTACTATGCAGTGGTCTAGGCAGTCTTCTAGGTAATGGAATAGTGGACTAGCCAGAGCCCATAAGGGACCTGATCTAATAGGCATTGTGTTTTCAAAAGATGAAGAAGGGGCCCGCAGATCTTGCCCCTACACGGAACCCACAAACTCATGGAACCTCTCCTGTGCTGATACTTGCTATAAATAGGCCTTTTTTGCAACTTTTTTTTCTTAATAATTTTCAGTTTTGTGAGAATTCAAAATGATCAAAAACAGGTGGGTGGAATTTTGACTATAGTCTCAAAGAGGCACTGCAGGTAAAACTTCTGTTCTTCATATCATAATGAATAAATACAAACATTTATTGAGCTTCCACAGACCCTGTTTTTTTGTAAGCCTAAGCATTTCTCATTCCCAGTGGGAACACAGCTCTTCATCTCTGGTACAAAGGGGAAAATTTGCAAATGTAGAGTGCCTCTCCCTAGGGCACCAATTAAAACTTCCTTTGGCTATGAGGTAGCTTGAATACCATCTTCCTACTTCTTTTCCTACTCCTTCTCCTAAACCAGCACAGTAGCTGTGTTGATTACCCTGGGCATAAAGAGGACCTCACTATAAGTCATGCATTAGGAAAAAAATTACTGAGTAATTACATATTCAGAACTAGTCAATCATTACCATGTCCTTTGCGCAATGCTTTATTACGTACACTGCACTTCAACAACATTCAATACAGAGAAACTGGTGAATAACTAATATATTGGCAAATATCATCGTGTAATTGAAACAAACCCATAATCCTTACCATAATCTTAACCATTCATACCTCTTTGTAAGAATTGATTTGTGCAAATTTGTGAACTTTCAATCATAAGTCCATGTTAGATTTGTTGTCACGTTAATAAAGCCAATGTTATAATACGTCATGATATGTCTCACAATGAAAATTACCATTTTAAAAAACTTATATCATCATGAAGCTCACTGGCAGGACAAAATCCAAAGACTGATGAACATTAGTACCACGGAAGCCAAGGACGGCACTTTATGTATGGCATATGACAACCTGGAAAACAACCATGCACAGTCTGCAAAAGAGATGGCAACCCAAGGATACAGACCACAGGTGAAGTGTCAGAGTGCTGCAATGAGATCAATGCAGATCTGAGTAAGATCCTGGAAGGGCTCCAAAGAACTGTTGTATAGAAACTTGGGAAAATGAGTAACCTAATTTATAACTATGGGGCAGAAAGGTTTGGTGTACAAGAGGAGGAAAAAAACAATGTCAATCAGATCTAGTAAGCAACGAGGGAGTGAAAGACTCATCAAGGAGAGAAGAATCTTGAGAAAGTAGTGGAAGAAGGCTACTCTGTATGAGAAAGAGGGCATCAGCCTTCTTCAAGCTGGCCAGAAGGAATATTTGGCATTTGGCATTTGGCAGACACCCTTAAGCTTACATAGAGCAGAGAACCTCAGGTTTATGATGCAAGATGAAAGAGAAGGTAAGAATATCTAACAATGAGGACTCGTTTAAATTTGTACATTTTCACAAAGAAAACAAATAGTCACTCAAAAGCATCAAAGAGGAAGCTGGAGAACCATTTGAAGGCAAATCTGGGCAGAAGATACTTCCACTACATTCCTGGTCTCTGGACTGGAATAATGGCAGGATGCACCATACCGTATGCAACCACCATATTCACCAATCGATTGCTGGAAAAGCTTCATTTGAACATAACGTGGGAATGAATGAAGGTCTAAAGTAACAGGTAAGAGCTCTGAGCAGTTTTACAACAATAGCTTCAAGGGCACAAACCAAAGTAAGCAACAAGAACAAAGTAAGTGAACCAAAGTAAACAACAAGCCTCAAACAACTCTATACCCAAGAAGTCAAGAAGCTGGAGAGAACACTCAGTTCACATATCAAGAAATGGACTGTCACAGCAATATTCAGAGGCTTTGTAGACTCATCAACCACTAGGCTTTTAAAAGGGAAGGGAGTCCAGGGACAGGCCCTTCAACAGGGTATGCAGTCTCTGAAGCTGCAAAGTCAGCCAGTAAGTATCTCTGGCTAAAAAAAATGACTAGAAAAAAATGACGTTACCATCAAGGAACAGGAGGGGTACACGAGCACATGTCATTTTTGTCACCATGGGAACAGCAACATAGGTATTCAGACCTACAACATAATTACAGACTTACAGGCTACTTGGACAGCTGCGTGGGAGATGAGCATGCAAGGCAGAGTGTGCCAAAAACAGACGTCTGCCTCAGTTACGCATGCGCAATTCAGACCTTGAACTTAAGCACATTTTCTTGAGCAAGAAGCAGTATTATTTCCAGTGCCAATGTCTGAAAATTTGGCGTAACCACTATAGTTCACCCTGAGACACATTTTAGATGCTAATATATGAATGAGAAAATTCAAGCGTTCAAATAAACATCTAATAAGAGTCTAGTATATTTCCAAAATATTGCTGCATAAATATTCCTAGTTGTAATTATATTTTATATATCGTGCAATGGCATACTCTATATGTGTTCCACCCCCCTTTGCTGCTATAACAGCTTTCACTCTTATGGGAGTGGAACGTGACACTGGGGATTCATGCCCATTCAGACACAAGAGCTTTAGTGAAGACAGGCATTGTTGTTCGGCAGTCAGCATCCCAATTCATCCCAAAGGTATTCAAAGGGATTGAGGTCAGGGCAGAGCTCTGTGCAGACCACTTGACTTCTTCCACACCAACCTTGGCAAACCATGTCTTTATTGACCTCGCTTTATGCACAGGGGCATTGTAATGCTGGAACAGGTCCGGACAAGGCCCCTTAGTTCCAAATCCTAATGTTATGGTAAACAAAAACATTCTAGACAATTGTGTGCTTCCAGCTTTGTGGAAACAATTTGGGGAAGGCTCACATATGGGTGTGATGGTCAGATGTCCACATACTTTTGGCCATATAGTGTAGATAATTTTAACACAATATAATGTGGCCATAAGATACTAAATAGAAGTCATGAAGTTGTAAGAGCAATGTAGGCTACTTTTTCATGCTTTTAATTGACAATTTTGAGTTGCCTGTTTATTAAAATTATGCCCATGTTTTGGTTAATTGGATGTACACTGCTGTAAAGAAAACATTCCCACAGTTTAAAGAATAAGATTTAAATCTCACTGCTTTATACTGTAAGCACATTTGCTATGGCAACAGCCCACTTTAAGTAAGCGTAGTTCATCTCTCTGATGACGATGCTGTCTCTCTGGAGCTCCTTCCTGTGGGGGAAAAAAATTCTTTGTGACCTTTAAATGGATTATATGTTTAATTAATTAATAATGTCGTGTTTAATATTACCCTGGAATGGTATTCCACAATTTTACACTGCCCGAAACATTAATTGAATTTTACCTTGTACATACTGATCTTGTTTGCATACTTTAAGTTCTTGCTGAGTTTCTTTCAAAAGGAAAATGATAAGCTTGTTTCATGCTTACTCTGTCTTCTCAACGGACACAGTCAGTAGTTCCAGTGCTAATTTGCTTGACTCGTCAATAGATTCCATCTTCTAACATTCCTGTGTGAATTTCACATAAGCAAATAAATGTAATACACTATGTATACAGCACAGTAATACATACTCCTACCCTTAATCAGTTCAACACTGCATGCCTGTAGTACACAGTATAATAGGTACAAACAGCAAAAACATGTGGAAGCCCTGACAAAATAATTTAAACTCAAGATTGTAGGTTTAAACATTGGAGGATATGGAGGTGGAGAGGAAAAGTGCAGCCATTCTTCTGTGTGCCCTGGAAGGTTGCAGGTTGCTTGGTACTCATTCTTGGGTGTCCATGAAGAAAAGAGATCACAAAGGGGTTGTTTTTTTTTTTTTTTAACCACCAGACTGGAGTCCACAATTGCTCTGGCGAATGTGTTAGTACAATTAGCACACCACATCCACAGCTCTCTCCAACTCACCTTTCTTCTTTGGTGAGCAGCATTTTTAACCACACTCTGCCATACTGCCAAACTTAAGGGTTCGCACCAATTATTGGACTTCTAGTCTGGCAGGGCCGGATGTGATCTCTAACAAGTATCTTGCAGTATCTGGAGGAGTAGCATAGTCTCGTATGAGTTGTCAGAATAGATGTTTAACAAAGTTTTGCCTTTCAAAAGACAAAGTTGTTTTAATGCAGTAAACCAGTAAACATCCAACACACATATGTGGTTAAATGGTGTCTTATTTGGCCATCCTGGTTTGACATCCATTTGTAATTGTTTTGAATGTCAGAGTTAGCCTTTGTCCTGGAATGGTGAAACATTGGAATAGTCGATCTACTTAATTGAGGCAAGCCATTGCAACAACAACATGGTCAATCAAATCTAGCCTGTATTTCATTACTCCTGTTTGCCTCTCTATTCCTGTATCTCTTCCTCTCTGTTGAGCTCACCTATCCAAGTATACTTCCTGAGGTTTTGATTGGTGTGTGGACAATTTTTCTTCTTAATATTTACAACTGGGGAGTTACGTGTTAATTATGTTTACGTTTGGATGACTTAAATGAATTGAAATTCAAGTTGATTAATTGAGTGCAATTGTTTTCTAGATAAGCACATTATACTTCCCATGCTTGATGGAGGGATAACGAGTCTAAACCAGCAAGTAGTGTTTAATATTTTGGGAAATGAGTGTACGTGCTGGATTTACTCAGCCAGGTACAATATAAAATTCTGGTAACATTTTACAGTCAGGATACATAAATAAATTATGTTATGTAATACAATATTAAGCATTAGCTAACAGGAAATTAGTCTATTAAATATTAACTAAGGATAGTAATTATAATGAATATTATTTACTGTGTTAGTAAGCAGGATTTTAAAAGTAATATTATAGTTTTGTGAATTGATTAGATGCATTTCTCAAAACAGTAGTATTATAGGTTACCAGCTAGAATTTGTCTGGAATTTTAGTGGACTATAGTTAACCTTATTCCCCAAAATACTTGCCAAGTACATTAGAGTTTTTATCACACACTTACCAGGTTAATACATAGAACTTTATATTTAGTAATATTAGCATAACATTAACTATTAATAAATAACATCATTATTAATAAATCTCAAAAAGACATTCGTTATTTAATTAATTATTTTCTATTAACTATAGTTTCATTCAAACTATTATAAGGTTGTGTCGCAGGCATCAATACATTGATAAGCAGTGTTTAGTTCTTAGTTACACCAATTGTTAAGTCACATTAATTAATACATAAACCTTTAGAAATTATAAAGAAAATAATATGTTAATCATTACCATTAGTTAATGATCAATAGGTTCAATATTTACGTGTTTACCTGTAACATTTGCATATTTCTTACCTCAGTGTAATGTTATATTCAGTTGGTTACAATTGTCAGTGGCTATTTGTGCTGCTAGTGAACACTTGTGATACACACTTCTAAGGGTGGGTTAAAAATCAAAATGGAATGTGCTGTATAAGTGCCCTCTGCAATATATACTTCAAATGCTACCTTGAAGGTTCAATAGAACCCTGTCTTCTCTAATGCAACATTTCTTTATGCCACTAGGCATAAGGCAATTGCAATGCCTGATTATTGTGATTATTGTGTAGCTCATGGTGAGCCCCCACTTCTATTTGCTTCAATTGTAACTGATTCTCACTCGTTCTGTTTATCAATGCAGGATGATGGTGGCAGCTGTGATGCTGAGGAAAGATTAGACTTTTCATACATGCTATCAGATGCATAAATTTTAGAATATTGCACGCTGACATTTGTTAACACTTGCTCATTTGTTCTCCTGATTTTTTTTTTTTTGGAAAGTATCAGTGGGGTGAAAAGTTCAGGAGCTTGGAGGAGTTTTGAATGTAACTTGTGCAGTAAGACAATGATGACTAAAATTGATCTGTAGTTTCATATTGAAGGAAATACAAGCAATTTTTTTTATGTCTTGTCAAATATTACACTTTTTCTTATACGGATATTTCACATGTGTGGCCTTGGTGAAAATCAGCCTCCTTTTCTTCACCTAAAAGCAATGTTAATATGCCTTTTATAAGGCTGTCATTCAAATGCATCATAATTACTTGGCAAATTATGCAATATTTACTTTATCTGGCAATTCCGATACAAATTCTCACTCCTAATACACTATTTGAATACATGAAGTAAGTATATAAATAAGTGTCTTGCTCTCAGAGTTAGGGCTAAACAGTTTGTATTTGTGGAGGACTTAGAAAGTGGTGGTATGGATTCTTCACAGGATGCTATATTTGTCTTGGCAGGGTTGAGGAATATTTAACACGCTGGACATTAATACTGTATCCTTTATTCATTCTGTTCTGTTCAACTGTGTTAGGAAAATAACAAATTTGTTATTTTGGATTAGATTAGTAGATTATTCCCCTCTACTGATTTTTAACTGAATTGTACTTTCAGTTTGCAAGTCAGAACAAGATTAATTTATTTAAATGCACTAATTATTTCCAGTCATGTCTTAAGATGGCTTTAACTGTAGTTCCAAACAAATTAACATGCCAATTAATTTGCCTTTAGGTGTGTGTGGGTGTTTGGTGCACTGCGATAAACTGGTGCTCCTTCCAGGGTGTATTCCTATTTTCTGCTGAATGTTCCTGGGATAGGTTCCACATCCAACACAACTCTGACCAGCATAAAGTAGTTACTAAAGATGAATGAACAAAACAATGAATGAATAAATGAATGATGATGAACTGGAATATAATGTAAAGTTATTATATTATAACTGAACTGAAATTGTCTGGGGATTAATTAGTCTGTAAAACTTAGATAAACTGAAAATAGAAAAGTATTTCATGAGTGATTTGATGACAACAGGAGTGGCATATTTACTGAAAAAAAACAGGTTGCTTCACATGTTATCATCGCTAAATTGTTATCATTGCTAAATTAAACTGATTAGCAGATTTTGTTTATGACATATTACTCCAGCACATGTTCAAACTGTCCCCCTTATTATCATATAAGGATATAAGCATATAAGGATACTTGTATGACAATTAGTTAGCATTTCAGTGAATGGACACTTTTTAGCAAGGGGTCAGAAATAGACTAGAAAACTCTATCTGAATGTGAAGCTATGCTGCTCTTTAGCTCTCTGCTAGAGCATTCCTCAAATTTCTTATCCAGGATAAAATTTATAACATTCAGGATATCCTGGAAAAGATTCTCCAAAACCCTGAGGCTTATATGGACTTTCAGATTATCACCACATGTCATTTGATAATTTGATCATGGGTATAGAGCTAACAGTAGCTCTCTAACTTCTAAACTTAAATTTGTATTGTTTGTGTTGCAAAAAATGTATATATAAAAATTATATTTCAATGTTAACCACGACATGTACTGGAATATTTCGCAAAACCCAATAGACAACTTTGAGATTTCAATGGATATTCCAAGAGGATTATACCTTCAAAGTCAAAAATGTACAAAACAGGAATGATTCATTATTTCTTTTAAGATAAAAGATTACATAATGCACATAATTCACTGTTCTTATTGTTCAAACAAGGACTGCAGAAAGGACTGCAAAACCGGAGCATACTAGGATGTTTTGCTGGCACTTGTATTGAGTGTATCACAAAATATTTCTTCTATAGCACCATAAATCAAATGTTTAAAGGTGAATCTCTCCTCAAAGTTCAACTAGGGTAACAGTGGGGTGGCAGACTGACTGGCTATACAGAAGTCCCATCCATTTATAGCTGACAAGCTATAAAAAGCAAACCACCTCTACATTTGTCACCAAATCTATTTATGAGAAAACTACTACAGTCAAAGTATTAGAATTTTATAATGGGATTTTTGAGAATACTTTAGGCAAAGTATTATAATTTTATGATAGGAAATGTGTAATCACTTTGGTTATATGCATAATTGCATAATAATCAGTCTTTCTAGTGCTATTACCTGAGGTAAATTAAACACAAGCCTCATCATCTAATCACTCAGCTGATCGATGTTGCAAATCTCAGTAGACCTTGTTAGTAAATCAGCTTGCATGTTTTTTGTGGGTGTTATTCCCCAAACATTTAGTAAAACAGAGCCTCGTTGTCATAGAATTAGTTGTAACCTTAACATCTGGACTACAAAGAATTGGAGTGTTGGTCGAACAGCTACTGAAACCTGTTCACATCAACATGTCCACTTAGAACAAACCAGGACTTCTAGAAATAAAGATCCCACTTCTGGAAATAAAGAAATGGGCAGGTGCTTTCTGGGTATTAAAGGTCCGCTAGTTCTTCAGTTGTCCCACTGGGGAAAACACTTAAAGGTTCTGCGTAGAATCCAACAAGAGAGTGTTTCCTTGTCAGAAGGAGTTACAAGTAGAATCCCTGCAGGAAGCTAAGAGTTCTTCACTATCCAAGAAAACCCTTGAAAAATCCTTGAAATGTGTAACCAAGCTCTGTGACTTTTTGTGAGACTTTTTCCCAGAATGCAACATGTGAGCCCTTGTGGTGACCAGTATGAATATGAATGGAAAACATTATGGCTTTTATCTATTCCTCTACCGTGATTCGACAGAGCCATCATGTGGTAGAATCAGCTTACTGCTAACAGCAGCTGGTTTTCTCGCTGTATTCTTGACTAACCCAGGAATGTTTGAGAGCATCTGTTGGGCCCTTAGGCAACGTCCTTAACCCTCTACTGCTCTGCAATGCATACAAGCATCTGTTGGATGAAAATGTTGTTTTATTTAAGTCTTGGAAACACATCGATGGTGTAGAGTAACAAAAATAAAACACAGAAATCAAGGCAGAAGAAACTGAAAGAGAAAAGAAAATTTTACCAACTAAAAGTCTGATGCATAGTTGGGGTCCCTGGAGGACTAGTGGTTAGACCTTGGCGCTGTCACTGCCGCAGCCCGGGTTCGATTCCCGGCCACTGCGGTTGCACAAAAACAGTGCGCTGCCAGTGCCGGTCCCAAGCCTGGATAAAATTGGGGAGGGTTGCGTCAGGAAGGGCATCTGGCATAAAAAATGTGCCGAATCAAATATGCGGACCAATGATCCGCTGTGGCGACCCCTAAAGGGAGCAGCTGAAAGAAGAACAACAGCAATAAAATCTGCTGCACAGTTATGTGTCAGTTTACCTTCTGGTTCATTGGAGAAATTGGGTTTACAAATGGCCTAGCATTTTATTTCATTTACTATTTTTATGTTTTTCTATGTTTGAGTTATACCAGTATTTCTCAGAAGCAATGTGTGAAAAAAAAAAAAAAAGATACATTCCAATCAGTTAGGATAGGCATGGCCTTTGCTGTTGCTGCTCAAAAGGATCTTAATTATCATTCCCTTTATAACTCACAGTAGGTGTTGATTAATTTTCTGATTGTGCTGACAGTAGTTCTGGCGGCAATGGTTCGTTTTGATATATTAACTTTCCTATAGTAACATCTTACCCAGGGACTTGTATGGTGGATGATCTAGATAAAAAGGTAAAAAAAAATGTGTGCAAAAGCTTTCTGTAAGGCAACATTTATTTAGCATTTTTGGATCGAGTCTACAGTGTCTGCGCTTTGTAACAGTAAGAGGTAAAGTTGTTCTTTTACACTTTCCAGCATGGGAAAGTCTTCAGCATGGAGGGTTTTGAAGTTTCTCTGTAATCTGACAAGCTGCATTTTTGTCTGATTAACTTCAAGAGAAAGTGAAGGAATGACTGTTTATAGCTGTTATAATGTAAGTAATAAATGGATGTCATTCTTTAATAATAAAAAAAAATAGCATTGGCAAATTGCTGTAGTGCTGTAGTATAAGAGGAATAAAACACTAGTTGTGTGCTGCTACTGAAAATAATCTACTTCAGAGTTGTACCAGTAACTCCACTTTGCATCATGCAACCCCATCACTGATTAATTTCCTATAACAGCATGCCATATCATGTTTTTTTTCTTTTCCCTTACATAAATTATGTTTGCACTGTGTCTTTTTTGTGGCTTGAAACAGAACACATTTGTCTAAAACTGTTCTCTGTTGCTTTCAGCAGTGAAGAGAAAAATCATTCTAATCCATGATTCATCTGCAAGAGGAAAATGCAACACTAGAGCCTATTAATATTTACACCCAGAATGTAACTAATGAGAAAACTGATCATTTAATTTTGGCTGTACAAAGTGTTTACAATGATTAATCCCATTTTGAAATTAAAATGTTTTTGCTCTGAAGCAGCAACAAATATGTGCATTTATCCCCTCTGGAGTTCATGTGAAAATATTCTGGGGGCATTAGGCAGAAACAATTTATCAAATCAGACTAATTAATGTATGCGTTTTACATACATTCTTTCCACATCAGTTAAATTTTTTATGGGTGTGTGTGTGTGTGTGTGTGTGTGTGTGTGTGTGTGTGTTCTCTGAAGAAACGGGAGGCTATTTAATATTACAGGCTCGGCTTATTAGCATCACACAGCCAAGAGCACCCCATGCATTTTTAAAGGGCATTATTCTAAAGAATTGCTGCCTTGATAAGCATTTTCTTGCCTCCCTCATGTCAAGCAGTGAAATGTAATGTAATTCAGGGCTTTTTTTTATCCTTTCATATTATGAAATGCAGATAAAAGAATGAAGTTTCACATGTCAATTTTCGAGACTGTAAATAAGGTTTATTCAGTAATAAATGGTGAGCTTAACAGTGCAACAAGTCTTTTACAGTATAACAATGTACACCATATGGCTAAATGTATGTGGACACCTGAACATCACACCTATATGTGCCCATTCCAATGAGCATTAAAATGCAGTTGGTCCTCTCTTTGCTGTTATAATAACCTCCACTCTTCTGGGAAGGATTTCCACTAGATTTTGGAGCGTGGCTGTGGGAATTGTAGGTCAAGTGGCTTTATTGTCATTTCAACCATATACAGCTGGTACAGTACTCAGTGAAAAGAAACAACGTTCCTCCAGGACCATGGTGCTACATAAAACAACACAGAACTACTTGAGACTATACAGAACTAAATAAGACTACACCGACCTACACAGGACTGCATAAAGTGCACATGAGCAAACGTATGCAAATAGCACAAGACAGTACAACAATTACTAAAAAACAGGACAATAGGCACAGTTAAGGAAAGTGCAGCGCTGGCCAGTACACAGTACTAGTGTGGAATAAAGTTCAAAGAGATATTACAATATAATACTAGATGCTGTAAATGTAAACATGACATACTAATTAGCAGCAAAAATGCAGGTGGTTAATACCGTATTTTGTTGCAATTTAAGAAGGAAATGTGCAAAAATTGCAAAGGGAGTGGAATGGTGTTCAGATGAATATAGCTTCCTAACAAGTGTACTCATTCAGCCACAACAGCATTAGTGAGGTCAGGCAGTGATGTTGGGTTTGGATCTGGGCTGCAGTCGGTGTTCCAGTTCATCCCAAAGGTGATCAGTGGGGTTGAGGACAAGGCTCTGTGAGGGCCACTCGAGTTCTTCCACATCAAACTTGGCAAACCATGTCTTCACGGACCTCACTTTGTGCACAGGGGCACTGTCATGCTGGAACAGGTTTGGGTCCCTTTAGTTCTAGTGAAGGAACATCTTAACGCTACACCATACAAACACATCCTATACAATTGTGTGTTTCCAACTTTGTGGCAACAGTTTGGGGAAGAACCACATACGGGTGTGATGGGCAGGTGTCCGCAATCTTTCGGCCATATAGCGTACTTTTGTACATTTTACAGGAGTTAGAAGAACTCCTAGATAAGACATTTCATATTGTAAAATGTCTTCGCATCAGAGCATGTAACTAAACCAAAACATTTGCAGTTTCATGTTCCCCTTCGGTCTAAAACCATAAACCTTTGTTATTGTACTGAGGGAAGTATTGCAATGGTCCATTTTCTAAGTGGCCCTTTATATACCTGAGAGATGTAATGCTACTCTGTGGCCTGCTGCAACCCTCCA
Organism: Pangasianodon hypophthalmus; assembly: GCF_027358585.1. Classification (NCBI taxonomy): domain Eukaryota; kingdom Metazoa; phylum Chordata; class Actinopteri; order Siluriformes; family Pangasiidae; genus Pangasianodon; species Pangasianodon hypophthalmus. The sequence goes on from NC_069738.1 coordinate 9,631,356, forward strand.
ATGCTCCATCTGTAGTCACTTCACTCGCAGTCTACATCGCCATCAAGAAGATGTCTTCAGAGGACAAACCTTTGTGGAGACCCAGTGGGCAGTCCAGCTGTTGCCTCTGTTGTCAGTGGAAGCAGCTGCAGGTACAAGAGTATGAAAGCCTAAGGTAACCCATCCTGCAGTGAGTTAGCTGGACCCCTCGCTAGCATTTCTGGTTCCTGACTTTCAGCAGCAGCTCAGGTTTGACATGGGCAGTTAACGCTCTCTCAGTGTAAACTGCCACATCTGAGTGTTGGTTTTACACCCGAGATTGATGGCCCTGGGTCTGTAACAAATTCCAATAGCAATACCAGGACCACCATGACTCTGGCCAGGATAAAGCTGTTCCTGAAGATGAATGGATAAATTAATGAATAACTGAAATGTACTGAATTTTGTTCTTACATCCAATTTTTATGACAACAAAGACATCAAAGATGCCCCTTTCTCACTGACAACATCTTGAGCTGTACTTTTTAGAAACTGAGGTACAGAGGTTGTCAGCAGAGTTTTCCAACACGTTCTCACTTCTATCTGGTTACACTAACCTCATATAGCACTGAAACCTCATGACTTCCCCGGGCATGGCTGTACACAGCCGGCCAGAGAGAGACAGTACCTAGTGGAGCTGAAATTGACCCTGAACTTAACCCTGAACTTGAGCTAAGCAGTGAGAAACACCACTGATTTGCCATCCCGTGTATGAAAAGAAAAACACAACCTGTGAGAGTGATAGAGGATACTGTGGAACAAAAGCTATCCTGTGGATGAAATCCAAAACTATACAAATGATTGTCCGGCTAGTGTATAAAAAATGAACCATTACCAGTGATGAGCAATCCTGTGTGTAAAAGTAAAACACAACATTTGATGCAGTACACAATGAGCAATAAAAAGCAGGGGACAGGTTAGTCATGGTATGGAAATCAAAACTCTTACAGTGATAAGCAATCCTGTGGATAAAAACCAAAATGATTTGTTTCATACTAATCCTTAGTATGAAAAATAAAACGCTACTTGTGATTGGCAATCCTGTGCAAAACACAACTAGTAATCTACATAAGAAGCGTGGAGGATAAGGTCCGCTAGGGAAAACACTTAAAGGTTCTGTGTAGAATCCAACAAGAGAGTGTTTCCTTGTCAGAAGGAGTTACAAGTAGAATCCCTGCATGAAGCTAAGAGTTCTTCACTATCCAACGAACCCTTGAAAAATCCTTGAAGTGTGTAACCAAGCTCTGTGACTTCATTTGTGAGGCACCATACAGACACTGCAGCCCCTAGCCATATGCAATGACTTTTATTCAGCACGCACAGACGATGTCAATGCCAAGGCTGCAACAAGGCTGCTATACTGATGGGGATTCATTGACTAAGACAAAAAAAGGTGGTGTGAGACAGTTGAGTGGTCATTTTATCTAGTAGCTGACAGCATTTGCCTGATTAGCTTTATGACTTGTTACAAAAATTTTCCATCCATCCGGAGCCTATCCCCGGGGACTTGGGGCACAAGGCAGGGGACACCCTGGACAGGGTGCCAACCCATTGCAGGGCACAACTGCACACACATTCACACACTACAGACAATTTAGAAATGCCAATCAGCCTACAACACATGTATTTGGACTGGGGGAAGGAACCAGAGTACCCAGAGGAAACCCCCAAAGCACAGGGAGAACATGCAAACTCCGTGCACACAGGGTGGAGGCGGCATTCGAACCCCCAACTCCGGAGGTGCAAGGCACACGTGCTAACCACTAAGCCACTGTGTCCCCATGCAAAAATTATCAATAAAATAACCAAAAATAAGCCAGTTTTCCTCAGAACACGCACAAAATCGATCAACTCGAAAACTAAGAGATAGTGAAACTAGGCCCACCACCTATAAGTTATAATCTTTTGTAATTATTTTGCTTTAAAGTTGTTTTATTCTCTCTCATTTTATTTATTTACATATTTTTTGTTTGTTTGTTTGCTTGTTACTTGACAAATTATGTTTTAATTCCACAGCAAGGCCGTCTTGAACTGAACTGCGTATCCAATGACAGACGCTAGGGGGCGTCCTCGGGTTCCTCGCCCGGAAGTAACGTCACAGAAATCACGTCGCTGAACAGCAGTATTTGAAGCCTTTTGTTGTACGACTCCGGCAGCCATTTTACGAAGTGGATTCATACGAGAACATCAGGGCAGTAGTCTGTTTTGTTAAAGGTTACTCCGTGGCGAACAGACTTTCCACTCTCTGTAGTAGCGTTTAGAGCTTAACGGGGCGAGTTTTCATATTTTTTATTAAGAATTAATTGCTTGTTAGCTATGTCTCGTGACCGTTTCAGGAATCGCGGAGGATTCCAGCAGCGAGGCCGAGGAGGAGGAGGAGGAATGCGGGGCGGAATGGGAAACCCAAATTTTCGAAATAATAATCCACAGCATCCGTTTCAGAACCGCGGCCCTCAGCCTGGTGGTGGTTATAAGCCCAATCAGGGAAATCCAGTGAACCAAGCCACCCCGCAGAAACCGGAGGGAACTAATGTCACCCAGAAGCCCGAGATGAAGTCGCCGCCGCCGCAGCAGCAGCAGCAGCAGCAGCCTGATGCACAGAGCAAGGCTCCGGCCCAACAACAACAACTACAGCAGCAGCAAGTACAACCGCCTCCGACTCAACAACCACCGGTTCAGTCACCTCCGCCGAAAAACATTAATACCAGACCAGAACCCTCAACACCACAGAATCAACCCCGAAAAAACCAGCAGAAGACACCAGTCAGTGGAAACGGCTCAAAGCCTCCTAACAGTGAAGGCCAGACATCGCGTGCAGCTGATGCCGCCGAACCGCAGGTGAGAAAAAATATCAGAAGTGGTTTTTTTTTTTGTTTTTTTTTACATAACTTTTTTTGTAATTTCCGTGCTTGGTTATTTATCTTGTTGGCTAGCGTATAAAACACCACAGCCCAGGTCGCTAGCCTTCTTCATTTTCATGAGCACTAGATTTAGGCTGAATCTCAAATAGGTCACTATTCCCTACTCCCTACATGTGTAAGTAATGGCAAGTGCAGTCTATGTAGTGCACTTAGTGCTAGACAGCTATCTATTTGGGCTTCGGCCATTAGCGGCCCTGTGACGCATTTACGCTCCTGTGCAGCCATTTTGTTGAACTGAACAAAGGTGCTATAAGCGAGCTAGCTAACGATGCTAAATAACCAGAGGGCTAATTAGTATCTGCAATAATAAAAATAAAAGGCTTATTGGATAAATGTTGTTGGCTGAATTGTTAAGTTACTGTTAGATCGAATGTAACCGTTTCCATATGAATATTTTCTTTTTTCCCTCCTTTTTGCTAGTTAGTTAATAGTATGTTATAGCTGTAACTTAGTTGCTGGCTAAAGACTATAATCATGTTTCTTTTAGCCAGCTCTGTAACTTTATTTATTTATTTTATTAATTTGTACCAAAGAGTACATTTAGAAACACTAGTTATCGCTCTAGACTAGAAGGTTCACTCTATCCATCCATAATGCTTTTAATGTTTAATTTCTCACTTCTCCAGTTTTTTCCCAAAGAATTTAAAAGAAATAGTTGATAGTTAGGTTAGTTGTGTTGGGAAACTTGAGAGACAGTGGACAGGGTCACTAACCTCTTTCCTTTTCATGAGCACTAGATTTAAACTGAATCTCAGATGGCCCACTTTTCCTTGCTCCCTGTTGTGTCAGTAATGGCCAGTGTGGCTTATCCAGTGCACTCTGAGGCCAGAAGGGAGCCATTTGGGATTTGGCCCTGTTTACTCTCATGCGCGGCCATTTTGTTGAGCTTTAAAAAAAAAAAAAAAAGCTACTAACCGAACTAGCTAACGACGCTAAATAACCTGCTAGCTATTGAGTAACTGTATCTAACTAACAAAAATAGAGACGAGGTGGATATAATAACGTTAGTGTTAGCTGAATTGCTTTTGTTTGATGGATATGTTTCACTGTAATATAGTTTTGGTATACGAAATTTCGACCCCCTCCCTTTTTTGATAGTTAGCTGATGCTAGCTGTTGTGCTGGTTTCTTATTTAGCTAATCGGCTAACAACAATGGACATTGTTTTTGTTGTTTTTTTTTTTTTTTTTTTTTTTTTTAGCCAGTGGTGCTAATGTTAGATAAAAATAAGCAACAATAACGAACATAACATTTTAGAAGCTTGGTTTCACAGTGCAATTTATTTATTTATTTATTTTAATGTATTTATTCTTAGAAAACATTCATTTGAAACGCTCTTTAGACAAGCCGGTTAGATGTACAGAAAGCAACAGGATGCTTTTAGTGAGCTGTACATGTAATTTCTTTAAGTTTCTGTCTCAAACTTTAATGAGTCCATCTTTTTTGTAAGTGAACTGCATGAGATAGCTTTTGTACGAATTGAGCAAAATGCTAATGGTGAAATATTAACTTTTAGGAATTTAAGGCATCGCTCTCAATGCTGCGCAGACCCGGGGAGAAAACCTACACTCAGCGATGCCGGCTGTTCATCGGCAATTTGCCCAACGACATTACCGAAGACGAGTTCAGAAAGCTGTTCTCCAAGTATGGAGAGCCCAGTGAAATCTTCATTAATCAAGGCAAAGGGTTTGGCTTCATAAGGCTGGTAAGACTCTTATACTTTTTCCTTAAACTTGCAATTTGAAGCCCAAAGGTCGAGTCTAAAACAGTTTTATTATTTTTCCCTTTTGCTTTTAGGAGTCACGCGCTTTAGCAGAGATTGCAAAGGCTGAATTGGACGATAAACCCATGAAAGGCAGACCACTCAGGGTTCGCTTTGCTACCCATTCAGCTGCATTATCCATCCGTAATCTGTCCCCGTATGTCTCCAATGAGCTTCTCGAGGAGGCTTTCTCCCAGTTTGGAGTGGTCGAAAGGGCAGTGGTTATCGTGGATGACCGTGGGCGCTCTGTTGGAAAAGGCATCGTTGAGTTTGCTACCAAGCCGGCAGCTCGAAAAGCTCTTGATCGGTGCAATGATGGAGTCTTCCTACTCACGGCGTAAGATTTCTTACATCCAGTATTACCTTCCTGTTTTGCAGTACAATCAGAGTGTGAGTAGAAGCAGGGCACTGATTCAGAGATGAATAGGACAACATACATCACTGAACATGGCAACTGCCTTTTGTAAGCCCCACCCCTCAGTAAAACAAGCCAATCACTTTTGTGGTAAATATGTTGGCAAAACACACTGGGATCTTTCATGAAGCAAGCAAGTTGGATAAGCCAGGCTTATTTCAACAAGCATGGCTAATTTCTGTCAATTTTATTTCCACAAAGTTTCTCACAAGCCCTGCTGAGTTACTATGGCAGTATTAGTTTTTGGGCAAAACTGCTCCATGTCTGGTTAGTTTTTAAAAATTAGCCCACATTGTGGAATACCCCGCTGGCCTATCAGATTCTTACACTGACACATGCACACATGTAGGGCACTTTGAACAAAAGGAACTGGCCGGGAGTGTTGTTGACTGATAAGCAGAGTGGGCAGAAAAAGGGCTTTGGAAGAATGCTGTTTTTGTGTATGTCTGAGTTTATTTTGCTAATCTCTCCCACCACTAGGTCACCTCGTCCAGTTGTTGTTGAGCTGATGGATCAGTTTGATGATGAAGACGGTCTGCCAGAGAAGCTTGCCCAGAAGAACCCAAATTATCAGAAGTGAGTTCCAGAGTTACTAAAGACATTCCTCCACTTTTTTCAGTTCCAGATGTACTGTCTGAAACATGATCATACATGACCCAGAGTTTTAATGTACATAATTGCTCTTCTTATAAAGGCTCTATAAGGTTGTTGAAACACACTGTGGATTAGGGTAGAGATTAATTTGTCCGTTTTTGCAGAAATAGATTATAAACTTTTTTTTTTTTTTTTGTATGTTCTTGGTTTTTATTCAGAGAGAGAGAGCAGCCCCCACGTTTTGCCAGACCAGGCACCTTCGAGTTTGAATACTCACAACGGTGGAAGTCTCTTGATGACATGGAGAAACAGCAGAGGCAGCAGGTGGAGAAAAATATCCGTGAAGCCCGTGAGAAGCTGGAAGCAGAAATGGAAGATGCCTACCATGAGCACCAAGCTAACTTGCTTCGACAGGGTAAATGTCTATGTTCATAGACTATCAAGTGTGTTAGATGTTTGACATTACTCCTTGAATGTAAATTTTGATCATTTTTTCCCCCTCCTTCAGATCTTCTTAGGCGACAAGAGGAACTGCGACGCATGGAGGAGATGCATAATCAGGAAATGCAAAAACGCAAAGAGATGCAGCTTAGGTACAGAATTTCATTTTTCCCAGTTATTTCCTGGAGGTTTTTGTAATTGTTATTTATCGTTTGATGGGTGACTTACCAGTAGCATTAAAACCAGTGTTTAACCAAACTCAGTGTAACAGTAATCTTTAAACATTTACGTTCTCAGAAATCACACGTAAGGGAGCTTTGTTAAAAATATAATTGAAAAAAATCTTGCTGTGTCCCATTTTTGCTGTCATGCTATTTTGGTATCAGGTATTTTGTGAGGCCTGATACAAATGAATTTAGCCAGTACCATAGCCATGTTTTCATCATCACTGATATTCTTTTTGTCAGGCAAGAGGAGGAGCGACGCAGACGGGAGGAGGAAATGATGCGGCAGAGAGAAATGGAAGAACAGATGAGGCGCAAGCGTGAGGAGTCCTACAGAATGGGTGGTTTCATGGACAGTGTAAGCCTATTGTATTTTGTCCTGTTTTATCCGTCAGTGTGGATGTTGGATAAACTGTGGCGAACACTATTTTAATATATGTAGATCTTTTATCAATAACTACATAAATCATTAATCTCTATATATACTCTCTTTTTTTCTTCTTTTTAACAGAGGGATAGGGAGATGAGGATGAGTTCTGGAGGAGGTCTTGGATTGGCAGGTGAATATAATTTTGCTGTTTTGTGGGTAATGTGCTTGAATATATGATTAGTGATGGTTTGTGCTGCTTTTTCCAGACTTGTAAGCTGAGAGTAAAACAGTTAAATCTGTTACGCCTTGCTGAATTCAAATTCTTTTGTCTTTTTATTAGATATGCCTTTTGGCCCTAACAACCAGAAGTTCCCATTGGCCAGAATGGGCTTTGATGGTCACCAGGGACTCGGCGGACCAGTGGCGGGGGGCATGGTGCCCAACGAAATGGTAACGTATCCTGTGGTGGAAGTGTGTGAATGGCTGTGTGTGTGTGTGTGTGTGACAGTTGCAAAAATGTTAACAGTGTTAATACACAGAACGGTTCCAGTTCTACCAGTAAGGGTTTGGGCAGATTTATTCAGTAACCTGATGATTTGGCAACTGATGTATGAGAGTTTGGCTAAAAAAATTATCAGCCACCACGCTCAGCTTTCGGACAATATTTTTGAGTTGCTTGGAAAGTCTGTCTGTACTAAAGCCCAAAAACAGTGGACTTTGGTTTGCTCACTGCATTTGCTCGTAAGTCCTGTCTGGTGTGATGATTGAAGACAGGCATGTTTTGGGTTGAATCTATGAATTTTTGCAACTCCTTGTAACACAAACGCACCTGGACTCCTCTCTTGTCGGAAAACCTCTGGACTTATCATGTATTCTAGTTTGTGAGCCAATTTTGTTATGGGCAAGTTTGTAATGACTCCTTTATGGAGTGGATCAACTGGCACTTCTGTAGTTGAAATCTTTGAAGGGTTTTAGTGCAGGCAGAGTTAAAATCAAGTACATATCCATGTATTTTTTTTAACCAATAGATTAACAACAATGCTGAGCTTTTGGATGTGCTGATGGTGGCCAAACAGGATATTGGGTTTTTTTGGGACTAGGTTGGCTGCTAGTCAGCATGCCCTTGGTGAAGATGAGAGCTTGACTGGTTTAGAATGTGCCCCCTGCATTAGAAAACACTTAAAGCCTAATTATCCACCCAATTTTCTAAGAAATTCAGGATGAGAAACATGCAAAAAAAAAAAAAAGTAGTTGTTCGTGTGAAACTGTTTAACACATTAATATAGTACATTTAGGTTACGGTGTTTTTTTTTTTTTTTTTTTTTTTGTTTTTTGGTTGGTTATTTTTTTCACCTCCCTCCAAGGATGCAGCAGGTTGCAATCTTGTTAAAGCCTGCAGTAGCTCAGTTTGCATTTACACAGTCTGTTGTGCAAATGTGATTATCAAGTTTTCATTTGCTTATTGTTGTGTTCCACGCAATAGCGCTTTTTCATCAGGCAGTGCAGCTCAGTTGATTAAATTACTCAATCCTCCACTATGTCGCCATTTCTATCACCTCATTAGTCTTGCCGTAAGTAAATACCTGTGCTGAAGTGTTACTCCCCCTCCCTAAAACAGGTAAAACTTGTTTTACTTTTTCGTACCATTATTTAGCTTGATTTTTACATTTGCTGTAAGTAAAATAGGGCCACCATCTAGGGCAAATCCTAAATGGTTTACTATTAACTTTGTTTGCGTCCTTCATAGGATTTAACATAATGAAGCTGAATGCCAGATTCTAGTGCCTTCACGCATTGTGAAGAGATGTTTAAGATTCAGCCACAGATCTCTAAGGTTTGCTCTCAAGTTTCACTAAAGATGACTATTGGCACAATTTGCTGTGTGTGAGGTGTATGTGTATGTTCACAAGGACACAAGTGTAACAGTTTTCTATTAAAAATGTCTCATGTGTACTAGTTTGCAGACAGAAACAGATAACTGAATTGAGTAGGTTTGTTAATATAATTGTTTTGAGTAGTATTTTTCTATTCATGGGGTCACCACCTGATAACCTCCATAGAAACCCCTATTGTCATGTAAAGTTATGTGATGGGAAAGCGAAGCATCAGGATGGAACTATGGGTAGTGTTGAGTTCAGAGGAGCCGCATTGTTTGATGGAAAAACGCTATATGTATGTGAACACACGTGGAGTTCATAAGAAAATCAAATCGTTTTATCCTTCATGTCACGTAGATCTAGTTTTAAACCAAAAGTGAAATCACTGATTATCCTTAACCGTGTAAATGGTTAAGATTCAGCCACAGATCTGTAAGGTCTTTTTTTAACTTATCATAAAGCCTTCTGTTATGGTCAAGCGGTCCCTGCTCTTTTATACCACAATTACTGTGATTTTACAACGATCAGTTGATAGTATGGCTTTGCGTCATTCCCTCTGTTAATCATTCTGAATTTCAACAGCCATCTACACCCATACACATGAACATGAAATGCTGGAAGTAAAGTGTTTTGCTGATTATTAGCAGGTGGACTATCTTGCAGTTAATTCAGTATATTAGCATGTCGGTATTGCAGTGAGAAAATGTTCCCAGATATGCATACAATTCCGAGCGAAGCGCTAATGTTTGTATTTGTAGCTAGGTTTGGCACACTCGTATCTGCAACCCTGCAGTTGGAACTGCTATTTGCTGCTAACTGCTACTTTGTGATTTGGTACTTTGCTGTAAGAGCATTGGTACTAACTATTAAATGAGAGGTGCAAGACTGCATCCAATTACCTTTTTTATTTTCGTGGCCAATTTTATGCATTTGTTGTGAAGATAATGTCAGACATGCATAACGTGCACACCTATATTTGTTGCTCATGGTTATTTATATACAGATGGGCAAAAAGAAATGCAACAAGTATGAGAATGAAAATCTAATGATTTTATAGATGACAAACAGAATAGCAACAGTCAACCTGCAGTTTTTCCTTATGTGAATGCCCCTTACACCTTATTTTAAAAAATAAATAAACTTTTTTGCCATTCTGGGATTATACTTGCTCATTCGTAGGCCATTGGCACTCAGGTTCAAGTCCTTTCTTGATTTTGAACTCAACAACTTTCCTCAAATTGTGACCTCATTACTGACTGTAATATTACATAACTAAAGTTTGCAGTCAGAGTATCTGTTAAGATATGTGCAGAAAACTTTGTGGGTTTTTTTATGCAGTGGTTTAAAGTTTCAGATTTTTAAAAGTGAAGTGATCATATATCTTAAGCTCAGGGGGAAAAAGTACCAAGCAACCATTCATGAGTTTGGAAAGCCCCAATTCATAATGTTTTTGCAGTTACCAGTACTGGTTTAACTGCCTTTGTAAATACAAGTTGTTGGGTGTTTTGTTTTGGTTTATTTGATATTCAGCTTTTCCAGTCCGCTTTGAAAGTAATGCAGAGTTCCAAGTCTGCCTGCCCAAAAGGAAAAATTATCTATTCGTTACATGACTTGTGTAGTTTCAATGTAACTGGTTCTCATTGCTATTCTTGTGGTTATAATCAAACATTCTAAGCATTTAGGGCACAGCACTCAGCTGCTTTATTTCTTAGAACAAGTTTTAATGCTGTCTCATGTGGCTTTCTTTTATCCATCAGTATATTAATAAGTGTACGTGATCTTGCACAGTGTATTTGTATGTTGTCGTATTGGAGTCTTGTTCGGTGACGAATAACACCTTTTACTACACTGGCAAGTTAGTTTCCAAAATTTCATTAATCTGAAAATTTGGCCCCAAATTATCCAAGTAGCTACAATCTGGGTACCTGTAATATAACATGTTTAACTACAAACACACTTGAGTCAGAGTTCCAGTGCAAGAGCTTTAGCCCAAATCATATCGTGTATGTAAACAGTTTAAGTTTTAAACATTCTAAACAGTTTCTCAGTTTGGAGTATAATATGGTAAGCCAACTTTGACTTAACTTTGAGCATCCATTTGCCAGAAGTGGATTTAAATAATTGGGCAGTTTTAATGAGGCCCTGGAGTTAAATCGCAACTCATGCCAATTAAAGGTGCTGATGCAATGACTCATGGAAAACCATGACCTTTATAGATTGTATGTAAGCTGATAGATATGGAACGCTCAAATACCAAACAAAAGGAAATAATTTGATATTACTGCAGTTATTCCAAAACAGCAGCTTTAAAATATTTTATAAATAACATAATACAGCAACTTATAAACTTATTTGTGATCATTTTTCCCTATATGTGAAGACGCCTTACAGATGCTGCTTCTTAACATTAGGAATCTGGAATAATTGACTCTCGTGTTAAGGCTGGATGCAGCTTTCAAAGAAACTTAAATGCAGTTAAAATGACTTTAACCTTTTTCTAACTAGTTCAAGTGGTAGCTATTATTCCACTTTTGAGTTCTTTAATGGTAGGATCTTGCTAACAAATACATTACCCTCTTTTCCTTTTCCTATGTTACCCGTGGCACCCGTGGATCTGCGTGTTGGAACGGTTTCGTCGAATGTTTCCCTTGGATCCCCACTTTAATAACCTTGGCTCAAAATATGAACTCATGGAACTTATGCCAATGTTGCCCTTTATTCCTGCCATGGATGCAATCAAAACCACAATTTCTCCGTCAAATTCCCTACCTCGTATGAAAATTTATCCCTGTAGCACAATGAGCGTTTCCCTCAAGGTGGCCCTGCAGGTCCGAGGGGCATGGGTCCTGGCAATTCAGGATTTGGCAGAGTCCGTGAGGAATTCGAGGGACCTGCCAAGAAGCCACGCTTCTGATCTGGCACTTTTATATAGCAGAGCTTGTTTCTGGATTCCCAGTGGTTCTGGGGTCTTAATTAATTAATGTATTTAAGTTTAAAATATTCCATTGGAATTTTAGCCTAAAGATCCATCTTTTTTCTTTTTTTTTTTTTGTTTTGTTTTGTTTTGTTTTTTGTGGCAAGATTTTTTTTTTATTTTTTTTTTTTTAACTAATTTGTGTGTTCAAATTAGATCAAAGTAGTGAACTGCTCAGCAAGAGGGTCTTCTTGCTCAGTACATCCTGTTGTATTCTCCTTTTCTACGTATATAATCATGCAATGTTACTTGTTACGCTGGTTATTCTTGTAAGTTGTTCTGCTGTTTCTATGGTTATGTTCTGTGCCATTCAACATTTTGAGATAATCCATGTAATTTGCAATAAAGAGTACATTTGGTTGTTCAAACCCCACTTCAACATTTTAGCACAGTGTTTGACTTTGTCCTAAAAATTCACTAAGCACCTACAAAGAAAATATGATTCATGAAATATTTGGGGTTTGGTTCTTGTTAGTGTTTGAATTCAGTTAATTCAAACTTTATCTAGGACTATGCACCACATGGATTAATAAATACAGGGGTGGACAAATCATAAATTCGTTAGCTAGCTCATCTGGCAAGCAAAAGCCCCCAGTTGTTCTTTTAGTTGCCTGAAGACGTAACTGACTTAAAGCTAATGTACTGATGTGGCTAGTGAGTATGTAAAAGCTGTTGTGGTCAGTCCCCAAATCACATGTAAAAGATATTGAGTCTGGCTAATGCAGGTAGGCACATTGGCTATGCTGAATTGCCCCTAGTGTTGCCCCCTTTCACCTAGTCTTACAGGATAGGCTCCGGACCCTGACTGGGAGAAAGTGACTCAGCCAGATTACGCTTTGGCAAATGCGTGTAGTGCAGCAGGTGGTGTGAGGAGTCAGAGCGAGGTGTTTGTGCTGTAGTTACACCATCATATGTACCACTTTGAAACACTGTAAACAGCCTACATGCAAAATGTAACTTTGTTTTGCACAAGTCATTGAGGAGTATTTTTTCTTTGTTTGTTTTTATGGGTGTTGAGCCTATTTGTCTGTCGGGCAACTGTGAATTAAAAAAAAAATGCCCAGGTATGAAATCTGCTTGTCCAGGGTATATGGGCCAATGTTTTGTCCACCCCTGAAGTGCATACTAATGCTTGGTTTGGGATGTGCAGTATGGAATGGAGGCTTGAAGAACTTCAGTTTTTCAGTAGCCTGGCATGCATTCAGTTTGATTCTCATTATAAAAGGCCATACTATTTTCAAGACTTTTAAAACCTGCATTTAAAGTTGCAGTAGGTAAGTTTGTTAAAATTTCAAGAGTTTTGTGGTTGTCATGCTTTCCAATATGAACGTTACCATGCTAAGACCTATAGACGGTCACCAGCCTAAAGATATTACCGACATATTGTAATTACCTGTACAAACAAACATTCAGGAAATTTGAGGCATGGTAAAGAAAGCAACAAGGTAATGCATGCTACCACCTGCATTTTACTATATGGCTTTCAAGCATTCCCCACGACCATACAGTTATTGCTTTTAACATGGTGAGGCAAATTCGTGGTAATGCTAATCCAAGATGTTGTACTGCTAAGTAGGATTCATTCAAGCTTTTTTTTTTTTTTAGTGTAGAATTCTGCTAATATTGCAAAGCAATGGTGTCTTTAGCCCTCTTTAATTACTTTGCTGCCTTCAGGTTGTAGGACTCTGCTGCTGGAACAATTGTTCTAATGGAGTCTTGGCTCTAAAGGCTTGCATTTGAGGACTGTTACAGCTTATTTTTATTATTTGTTTCTGCAAGAAAATGGAAGTTCTTGAATTCCTATCAGACTTCCTAGAAGTTGTGAGTTATTAGCCTGAGTATGTATCAATGCAGATTGGGTATGATTATGATCATGGGGTGGTTTACTTTGGGTGGTATGGCTGGAGCTAAATACATCCATAAAAATGTCTTTGCCATTGTGTTTTGTTGGTCGTCTGTATATTTTCTTCCTTAACAGGTGACTGTCCAAAGTTGTGTGCACCAGAACTTGTGACGGATTTTATCCATGCATCCTCCATTAGTGAGGGTTTAATGCCGTGCTATAAAGTGCTGTCCTGTTTATGCAATTAAAATATGTTTGGATGGATGGATATCTTTGAGTCTTTAAGTTTTGCTAAATCTACAAAAGAATCAGAACTTTCTACTAGCTGTAGCATAACAAGAGTGAATACATACCTACATATTACTTCAGTATTATGAATCACGAGTGCCTTTAAAATAAGCACTTCAAGAATTTATATCTGTAGGCCAATTCTGATGGCGGTAACTATGACCAAAAATTCTAAAATCTAGTCTTTTAGTTTGTAATGAACCCCATTTTGTTGCTACATCTTACACCAAGGAGAAAAGTCTTAGTGTAGGAGGCAACGGATTCCCCTCATCATCCAACAGTACACCAGCTCTCATATCGCCTCATCTGCAAAGGGGGTGACCTCCATGATGCCTCCTCATCCAAAAAGAAACCCAGTGGTGTATCCTGCATTGATTAATCAAATTAAGCACCCTAGGAAATGAATTTCAATTTCTTTTTTTTTTTCTTTTCTTTTTTTTTTTTGTGCTTCCCCTTCTCACTTCTTAGTGCCTTGTTTTGAAAGGAAACCAGTGAGTTTGAACTCTGATCAGTAACCAAAAGCCTTAACCTCTGAGCATCCCCTGCCTTGAAGAATTGGGAGCATATTGACCAAATACATGCGTCGCTTACTGAAGTGTCGCTCTAAAGTTATTTACTTATATACCATGTGGTGTGGTAACGCACTCAGTGATTTTAGTTATTGTATATGTGCATTACACAGTTAAATGCTCGTTCTAGTCTACAAAATTCTTTTAAGACTTGAGACACTTTGTTTAAGCCTTGCACGCTTTAATTGACTTTTCCCCCAAGGCTTTTGTATTCATTGTAATTTAATTAATATTATTTATTTTGTATTAATTGTTTCATTTGTTGGGAGAAGTGGTGGACATTCTACAGAAAAATACTTCCGTGTAGGATGAATTAGGTACTCGACCTAAAAGTGTCCTATTTCCTTGTTCCTTGATTCCTTTGAGAGCATTTGTACGTCTTTAGATGCCAGTCTGATCGATTTCCTGGTCACAGGCTGAAGGATGTTGAATCAAGGAGGCATCAGTTAATTTGCAATGTTATGTACTGTCAAATGGAAGGTAAACAGTCAGCATGCCTTATGTTTAGAAACACATGCACCACGGCTTTTAAGAGGCTTAAAATCTTAGTCTCTGAAATAGCAGTGATGCCATTACTTCTGCTGTGAATGGACAATTAAATTTATCTTTGAATAATAAAGTTCTTTTGATTATGTACATGTGCTAATATATATTATTCTTTAAGAGGTATAACGTTTCAGCTTGCTAGGACTACAACCTAACGACCTAAAGTCCTGTGACTTGTTTAGAAGTGGAAAGATTTTTCTGAATTGGTTTCCGTGCAAGTTGCTTGAGTCATGTGCGTGCTACAAGCTAAAGATGACTATATGTAACTGAGTAACAAGGATTGACGTCTTCCTGTTCCGGATGCTGAGAAGCACCCCATAGTGTGATGATACCACCACCATGCTTCACCATAGAGATGGTATTAGCCAAAACAGTGCCTTGTTTTTGCCAGGCATAGTGCTTGCTGTTGATCCCAGCGTTGTTTTTTTCTCCCCTCCTTCATCAGACCAGAGAATCTTTTCCTCATGCCTCTCTCCTAAAGGCATGATTGTTGTAATATTTCTGAGGTGGTTGTCCTTCCAGCAGATTCTCCCATCTCTGCAGAGAACTTCAGAAGCTCTGTTAGAGTGACCATGGGGTTCTTGGTCACCTTCCTGACCAAGGCCTCTGTAGGCCAGTTACTGAGTTTGACCGGACAGCTAGCACTAGAAAGAGTCCTGGTGGGTCCACTGTGCTCCTAGGAACATTCGGAGTTCCTTGGACTTCATCGCTTGGTTTTTGCTCAGACATGCACTGTAAATTGTGGGACCTTATACACAGGTTTGGGCCTTTCTAAATCATGTCCAGTCAGTTGAATTTGCCACAGATGGACTCCACTCGAGTTCTACAGACATTTCAAGATAAACAAGGCAAACAAGATGGAACTGAGGTCAGTTTGGAACATTGTAGCCAAGGCTCTGAATGAGAGATTTCACTTTTTGCTTTTTAAAAAGTTTGCACAAAAAAAAAATGTAAAAATGTTTTTTTTTTTTTTTTTTTTTCTCCCTCTCCCTTTGTCATTATGGGTTATTGTGTGTAGATTAATGACCAAGAGAGTAAATTTAATCAATTTTAAATTAAAATCTATAATGCAATAAAGTACAAAAACTGAAGGATTCCGAATTACTTAACCAACTCACTGTATGCACTCAATCGGAGAGTGCTGAAGATGTTTGTTACCATGTTAAAGCATTCTTGGAAGATCTTACGCAGAGCGAATGAAACTTGGCAATTCGTTGCATTAGGGTGTAAGTATGATGTGATTTTTCTGTAAAATGAGCATAACTCAATGAGAATTACAATTCATACGTTTCAGTTATACTGAGCTAAATTAAACAAAGATTTGTTTATTTTTACAAGTTGCATGCTCTAGTTTAAATAGTGAGGTGTGCAATGCCACAATGAGAAGCATCCATATTTGAACATCCATAACAGACAGAAGCTTTTGGTTGGAAAGATTTTCTTTGTCTGGCTATTGAACATGAGAAAAACTCTAGTGATTGATATCAGCATTTTGTTTCATCGATGCCAGTTTTTAAAAAAATAATAATGATAATAGCCTGGATGTGCAATCTACTTGTCCCAGGCTAATAGTCTGTCCATTCCTGGTAATATAACATCTCAGAACACATGGTTTTATGGTACCTGTGACAATTCTAGTGTGTAAGCTGAGTCACTTCTTTTGTGTTTCAGTAAGCTGACTTGAAAATTGTAGTCCTTTAAAACAGTGTTTACTAAAGCTGAGCCGACATTTTACAGGTTTTTCATCTAGTATTCTAGCTCTGAATGTCTTCTACATTTACTCAGCATTTTCAGGATCATGGTGGAATCACATGGAGGTTCTGTTGGAACTGACAGGTCTGGCACCACACAAATGACACTCACATTAATAGATTAGTTTTGGGGGAAGCTCATATGCTTGTCCCTTCAAAGGCAGGTCTTTATGTATCCTGATAACATGGAAAATTTTGTACATTTTTTTCATAAATACATTACATTTTGCTTTTATCTCTACTGGTAATTTACAGATTATGGAATTCCTCAAATCAACTTTTTAATTAGTTAAGCCAAAATTTGTGCCTTCAGCTTTGATTTTTATAGCTTCTGACTATGCACATGTAGATTAAATTCTGTAGATCATGTAATTTAACCACAAGTCAAACTTTTCTAAACGGATAAATCGATAGATGTGATATAGGTGAATACTGAACTGATAATTGCTTTCATGATGGCACTTTTGCCTCTCCTTAAAAATTAAAAGTAAACTAAAATCCCTCAGTTCTGTAATTTGTAACCTTGCAAAACATTTGGCATGTGCAAGCAGAAATGTAGGAGTCCCCTACATGCTAGTCATTGCTGGAATATTATACTGCATTAGTACAAGTAGTACAACTGAAATTCTACTTAACTTACCCAGATGCTACTGAAGACGGTAGCCCCATCAAGAAATGCGAGTTTGTTTACAGGACTGCAGTAAAGCAGAAGAAGCCCATCAGTTGTTTGCTAGTTAATATAATAAACTTGTAAAAATTTCTTAACTAGACTAGATGCTTTTGTGAAAAGGTACTTTCTGCAAAGGTTTTTCAACTATGACTGTTTAACACATTAGAAGTTTGTTGTATTATCATGTTTTTTTTTTTTTTTCTGTTTTATTTTAAAGGTAGTAATTTTTAAAGCTGAATTTATTTTTGTCCTCTATTTAAAGCATGTAAAAATCAGATGTAAATAAAAATTAAAATAAGATATGAATATAAACATTTTAGCTAGGCTCTGTCTCCCATAGCCATACAAGAATTGCTGGCATCCACCAATTGGAGATGTTTTGAGGAAAAACAGCACTGCTGATCCTTAGGGCAACATCTGGCACTGCAGTTTAATATTAATAAATTGAAATGTTAAGTATCCAACATATATAATAAATGTCATACAGTTAGTGTTATCACTGCTGTTAAGGATAATAGAAATAATCTAAAATCCATGTATTTACTATTTGAATAATCAATTTAGAATTTAAACACTCCATAAAATGGCTGACATGCTGTATTGTAGTGCATGGCATTATAATGTGCAAAAGCTCTAGTGGCACCAGGACTGGCTAACCAGATTGGAAATTTATAGGTGGTGGAAGTCCTATGACCCCAGACCAATAGATTAGAGGGGGAAAAAATGGTTATTAAAGCTGATCTTTCTTTCATGTATCTTACTTGCGGTAAGTGAAGTACCATTAGCACTTTGGGAGTCCCAGCCCTTTATAAATGAATACAGTGATTGAGACCAGAGTGGACTTTGGTACACCTTTAGAGTATGTTACACTAGAGCATTGTGAATTTATGCTCTTCCTAATGAGTTTTATACAAAATTACTATTGAGTCTTCGTTCAATTAAACAGCTTACAAGTAGAAATTAAATTAATGATGGATTTACATTTTAAAGAGCAGTTCCAGTGGTCTTTTTCCTGTTACAGTTCTGTGTACAAACACTGTCTATGCCACTAGGCATTGAACACCTTGATGTAATAACTTCCCAAGGAATTAAACCAAGGTAAGACACTCCATGTTGATTACTTGCACCTCGAAGATGGAGAGATTTATTTTGGTCACAGCTCAAATATTCAACAATGAGTGAGTCTTTTAATTCCTAGGACTGACTTTTAAAGCCTGTATAAAGCCCTCAACAAAACCCAATGGCAAAAAAAGTCTGTTGGTTGTCTCACATTTTTGTGACTTAGAATTAAAACCTAACTGGCGTGACTCCTGTTAAACCAGGTGTCTGTTTTTTCTTACGCGCTGATCTTCGTTCATCCAGCTAATGAACCTTATTTGTTCATATACAGTGGTAACACATGTCTATAGTAATCTGTTGATTACTACTCTGATTGTCACTAAGCTGATTACCACTCAGTGAATGGCTGAAGTCATGGGCAGAAACCTAAATGGAAACAATAAATAGCTATATTCCCAACCAGCAGACACACATGGAGTTCTTTTGCAAGAAGTAATGCATTAAGACAAATTCAACAGTTGTCTTTGCAATTTTTCACTATTGCAGTAGAAAGGGTTTTAAAAATCCTTACTGTTTTCCCAGGGCAGTAATCTCATGACTACCGTACATTTACGAAGCTTGATATTCAGTGTACTGATGCTAGAGTCTTACAAATAAGCCTGTGCCTAAAGTACATTGACTCATGTCAAAGATCAAATATGCTAATAATAGAACATAATCTTTGTTAAGAAACAAGCAATAAGGCCATTTAATGTCATGGTTTTGTTACTTTTTCATGTAATTCACTGGAGTTGCTCTTTAAGCTTGCAGAAAACAGAATAAATTTACTAATGCTCCTCTGGCCAAAATCAACTTTGCTCCATCTCATGGATGGAAAAGTTAAAGCCTTCAACTGAAAAACCATGATGCAGTCCTACTGGGGAAAAAAATGACATGCTGTATTTAAAGCTGTACAAACAAAAACAGGATTAAACAGTGTTGAGGTGAGAACTCTGTTCTACACCAGCAATACCAATATTCGATATTTGATGAAAAGCAAACTCTTTCTGTTGGCGTCCACACTTGCCATTTCCAGTTCTCTGTGAGGAGAGCTTGTTTCTGTGTGTGTAACGTGTATGGCATGGATGGTGGTGCTGTAGCTAAGCAGTAGCAGCCAGTGTCCAGCTTGCCCAGCTCCACAGTTGACACTCCAGCAGTTGGTTACAATGAGACAAGATGAGTAGTTCTTCAGATCAGTGGACAGTTGAGCCTGGACTTATTTGCATCGAGAGGTTTGCTTGCGTATCATCCGAAAAGGTAAGTGCTCATGTCTTTTGTTCAATGAAGATGAAAAACACAGGGCTGCTTCACCTCCCTGATTCACCTCGCATGTTGAATTTATTGGGGTTCTGGCATCACACTTCTGAAAATGGATTCACAGTGCAGATTTTTTGTTGTGGACTCAGTATGGCTAACAGGTTGTGTTTTTATCTGTTCTCTCTGGCTTCTTGGACAGTGATGGACTACTGTACAATTTAGCAATTGCATGGCTGCTGAACATTTCTTGTGAAATGCCCTAAAATAAGCAAGTGACGGGGATGGGATGGTGTGTGGGGGGGCAGTTTCCTTAAGGAAGTAATATTGTTGCATTGACGTACATTGAAATACCTTGGCACGTTTGTCTGGACATGGGCGAGCCTGGGCTTGAAGTTGGAGAAAATCCAATATTTAGGCTCATGTCAGTGTCTCAAAGTGTATACTGGTTCTGCCAGACTGATGGCCTGACTTTAATGCATCACTGTATATTCCTCTGTGAAAGGGTCTCAGTATAATCTTAGGTTAACGTGGTATCTGAATAGAGATAAAATGAGTGGGGTTTTTTTTGTTTGTTTGTTTTTTTTTTAATAATGAAATCTGAACTATATATACAGTTCCATAACCCTGTTTTAATTTTGAACTTTTCCTTGTATGGAAATTATGTAGTTCTGGCAGACTGATGCAAGAATGTGTATAAAGTAGCAGAGGTGATACAGGAGCCACCTGAAAATGAAAGACCAAATGCAAATAAAATTCTGTCACAGAAGTCAATTCACTGAAGGGGAAAGGACACAGGACTTGAAAGAGGCATGTGCTTCTAGTTGCAGCTACTTTTTTTTTTTTTTTTTTTTTTTTTTTTTTTAAATAAAGAAACTACTTAAGTACCAATCACATTGGACTTTTTCGCTTACTGTTGCTTGGTGCACATTCTTGACAGTTTAGAAAAGCTGAGAATTGTCTAGGGATGGAGGTTGATAGAAAGTGTTATACATGGATTATTGCTTAAAACAGCATATTGGGATATTAAGGTCTTAAATTCGGCATTTATTTCTTTGTGTTCTTTAGCTTGGATCAATAAATTACATGGTTCACTGTTTATCATTTATGTATAGACCATAAATGGTGATCAGTATATTCCAAACTGAAGGTTACTATAGTTAAGGTCTAAGGTTACGTATAGTCTGCAAAAGAACTTCTAAAGCATCCCATAGCAACAGCATTCCTTGAATCCTGCTGTGCCTGCAGTTACCTGGACTGGAATAAGTTCACTTATGGAAGACCTCTTCAAGGTATAAGCTCAAGGCTTGTATGTGTAGGGATTTTAAAAAATAATTAAAAATCATAATATTGTACAAGAGGTTGCACCTTTTGCACTTTCTTGCTCTGTGAGGCATCCCTGTGTGTCTACTTAAGAGGGCTGTGATACTTGATTGTGACTGGTCTGTTCTGTTTCTCATGAAAAGCAAAAAAACAAAGCCAGTAGTCTGTTAGTCCAGACACACATCCAACTACTTAGCAAGCTTGCATCTTTTATTATTTTTTCTTTAATAATTCTAGCTTAATAGCGAAACGTTCTTTGAAACCAGTGGGTTTTGACTTGTTATTCCACAAATATTTGACACAGTTGCAATTCCTGCACTACTTGACTTGCATCATTATTCACAGTTCCTTTTCCTGCTTGGCCTTGCGCTCTAGGTCCACTATGATCTTTCTTGTGCAAGATCCCACTCATTGTATTAACCCACAACACAGTGTCCTGAAGTACTACATCACCATTTTACTATACACATCATGGTGTGCCTCTGTACATATGTCGTGAAGACAAGGTGTTCGGTGTACGGGTGCAGAACTGCTTCTTGAAGCATTCTGATCTAGTGGTTCAGCAGATTGGTTGCCCAGGGAGGTGTGTATCTGTTTTATCTGCACTGTGATCCATCATCTCATTCTCCCCACCTCTGGCTATAGTTGCCTTTGCTTTACCCATTAGGGAGTGTGATGCCAGAACTGCCCTGTTTGCTTAATGGCTGCCTGTGGAAAGGCAGAGCATAACCTCACTCCTCAGGATTTATACTTCCAGAAACCCAGCACTGTGTAAAAGGTGATGTCTCAGATACATTCCTCTATTCCTGTTTAGATAACTCATTATGTGGTTATTAATGAACTATACATCCAGCATCAACTTCACACTTAGTCTCACACTCAGTTTGTCAGCAGGATCTGAATGGGTTGTGTCATGTTTCCTCAAGCAACACAATTAGCACTTCAAAATGTCTGTCTTCACGTATAACTTGTCTGTACAGTTACTTCACCATTTTGCCATTAAGTGTAGTAAATTTCAGGCTTCAGAGCTGGCTTTATTCTTGGAAATGAAACAATTCATTATACAGAGATATTTATCTTAAAACTAAATATCAATCTATTAACATGTATATACTAGGGCTGTAAAAACATTTTAAATGTGATTTATCTCTCTTGTATAGTTAATTATGGTTATTTATAATTTGTTTGCGTTACCCCTTAAGAGAGGTTTAACGTACGGACATCATAATAAACATTGATTCTTCTTAATAGTACAGATGTTTCACAGCACTAGGAAAATGTTATCGGTATTGAACCATTGTGAGAAAATGTATTACACAACCTGATGCAACTTAAGTTTCCGTTGCTGTGTTCACACTTTGCTTGTGACAACAAACAGAGCAAATTTGCTCAGATACATTCCTCGATTTCTATTCTATTTTCTTTTTACCCGTCTACTCTTGGCGCCAAATACTAATTAAAAATGGAAAATATCTTCATGTATTCATATTAATGGTAAAAGCTGCTGACAATCAGACTCTATGGCAGCACTGTATAAACCCTCAACTTTAAAAGCTGCTGCGATTAAGATCAGCTTTTAATAGGCCTAATGCTCAGCTCCAGCTATTAGAATATTTTGACATGCATCTCTACAAAGTAACATCTGCATTTGCTAAAGAGCAAACTTTTGTCTTTAAGCAGAAAAAGTAAAAATTCACCAAGAATTTAAATTCAAAGGACAAATATTGGAGTAGCATTCAATTTGGTTATTTGTTCAGTAGGGAGACAGAAGAATTGAAAAGAATACTTGACTTTTCTAGTAGTTCTGTATTTGTAGCATTTAAAAAAAAAAAAAAAAAAAAAGAACTTGTCAATTATACTACTTAGACACACACTAATGACTTCACCCAGTGATGTATTCCAATACCATGAGACATTTAAAATAATAACATAAAATTTTGGATGTACCGCCCCCTACTAGTTAGTCACCTCCCCAAAAAAATAGTGGCTTTAATTTTGTGTTAACTGTAACTAATTAACTCAGCAGCCCTACTACATACTACTACATACACATTTCTTAATGTGAAATGACCAAAGCGTAATGAATATGTCTGCCATATCCTTTTATTCTATAATATTTTTACAGATTTCCTATATTCTAGGACTTCCTATGTTTGGATAAAGTTGCATATATTCACATTCCATATAATCACATATTTTCATCTTTATTAGTGTAGTAATTATTCTAGTGTTAGTTTAGCTTCATAATGAAATCTGAAGGCCATGTTCACTCATTGTCTCTTTCACTGCAGGGCCCTTGGGCAACTGATGGAGGCTGAGCTCCATGCCTGCAGAAGTAAGGTTAGTAAAGGCACATTCAAATGTATAAACTTTTAAACAACTGCATTAAATAAATTGTGATATTTTTGTTTACCTCCCTGTGGGAAATATACAGTCAGGTCCATAAGTATTTGGGTATTTCCAATATTAATGATTGTTAGTTTGTCCAATTACTTTTGAGCCTGTGAAAATGGAGGGACACTGTTTTTAAAAAAAAAAAAAAAAAACCTTTAAAAAGACTAATTCCTAAACATATAATGCAATATTTTTGTTAAACCCCTTGAATTAAAGCTGAAGGTCTTCACATCTTGATTGCTTCATTTCAAATCCCTTGTGGCGATGTACACAGACAAAATTACAAAAATCGTCACTTTCCAAATACTTATGGACCTGACTGTACCTTGACTTAATATACTGTATCATAATGTTTTTATCTTTTTCAACTTTTCTGTTCTAGGTCATTGGTTAAGTATAATCTATGATCCAGTACATGTTGATGCCGTTATGAACCGTGCTGTGGACTACAAGCAGCAGACCAGCAGATCTTCAAATTGCAGTACTATTTGTGAGTAGCATTTTGGGGAAAAAATGTTCACAAAATATCCAGAGGTACCGAAATGGATCTCAAAGTTTTAGCTGTGCAGTAAACACTTGGATTGATGATTTTGTCTTTTTGCTTCTTAGGGAAAGTGACCAAATTGACTAGACAGCTGGAGGTTATGAAGTTCATCACATGGATTCACTGGAGCGTTCATCTGGGAGTCACGTGTGTTCCTGCTGAATAATCTGAAAAGCAAAACTTAAGTTCCAGTACAGAGACTGACCTGTGTATCCTGTATCCCTAGAGTGTTGTCTTCAGACGATTAAATTCAGGGGTGTGAGTTTCACTTGGTTTATCACTGTCGCATCTTATTGGCTTGTTGTTAATAGCGTCTCTGATTCAGGACGGACGTCTGCAAGCTGATCACATGCAACTGAAGTGGCTGTGAATGGATCCATGTTTCTGTCTGGCCAACACTGTACACCATCAATCAATAATAAAATATTTGTGAACCATTTGTGTTGTCATACAGTGTATCTAATTAGATTTAGTATAGTAATACCTTTTTACTTACTGTAGGAACTTACTTTTGCTGTTAAAATTCTGTTTTATTTTCTGGTTTTTATTTGAAGTGTTGGACGAAATGAATAAAGCTCCTGAAAAGATTGTTGCTAAAGTGTCCTCAGTCTGCATGTGACGAAGGTTTTGGTGGTGTTCCAGAATATGTTGTTGTAAATGAAGACTTTGGGTGGTGGTAATTAAAATTACAATTAAATGACAATCCATTTGCATGAATTTTAATATCTATTTTATAGGGACCCCTTCAACTGTACAATAAATTCCATGGACAGCTGCTTATAATGCAGCAGCTTAAATATTAAGCTTGTTATTTAAATGTGATATTCACTCCTTTAGAAAGAAACCTGGGCATTGGACAACTGAGAATGAATAGTTATACAAATGAATATGATGTATGAATAAGTAAATTGAAGACTTTTCAGGTTTTTCTTTTTATTGTAACAACAAAGATACGAATTGGAACAAATTGCAACACTAGGCTGCTTGCTTAGACAAGGTAATGTAGAGTTTAAAAAATGTGTAACAATTTAGTAAGCATTATAAGGATTAGCATGATGTGGTAAGCATTCTGATGGTCTCCCATGTTATTGTGTGACACTGACAAGTCATAGTTACATTTTTGATATCACAGTCACTTTCAGTAATCGCTTTATGTTGGTCACCTATCCCGGGAACACTGGCATGAGGTTGGGAATACAGCCTGGATGGGACGCCAGTCCATTGCAGGGCATTTTGCACACATGCATGCACACATGCATTCACACCTGGGGCAATTTATCTTAGCCAGTCTTCCTACTAGCTTGTTTTCTGGAAGTGGGAGGAAACCCATATGGACAACTGCACCACCTTGCCCCTTTAGTTATCTAAAGGGGCATGGATCTCACAGTTGTTCTCACAATCATTACAATATGTTTTTTTTTTTTTTTTTTTTTAAATAACTACCAAAATGAGAAAAACCTTTATAGCTTTAATATATTTTTTTGTTTTAGTATGTCCTTTAATGGAATTTTACTGAATGTGCACTCGCTCTCTTTTTTCTCTCTCTGTGCTCCATGATCTATAGTTCTACTTGCCTGAGAATAAAGTCACCCCAGGCTGCCAACCTTTTTGTGGATCTCACAGGATTCCAGTCCCAAGGCACATCTCTGAAT
Source organism: Pangasianodon hypophthalmus (assembly GCF_027358585.1). NCBI lineage: Eukaryota > Metazoa > Chordata > Actinopteri > Siluriformes > Pangasiidae > Pangasianodon > Pangasianodon hypophthalmus. Next base: position 9,656,883 of record NC_069738.1, read on the forward strand.
TTGCAAACTACAAGTGTTTTGAACCACAACTCATACATTTACAACGAATACAACTCAGCATTTTTCCGCACTAAGTGAATCACTGTATAATCATTATTATGTGCAGTTTGGGTCTTGGGTGTCTTTGAACTATTTAATTATGCCTGCGTGATATCTGGCCCCTCCAAATGCTTGTAAGCGGACCCTGCGGAAGTGGGAGAGAGAAAGAGAATTGGGTAGCATGTGGCCAATGGGCCTGCTCTTTGCATCTTTAATGCCCATTCATCATTCATGAACTCGTTTCAACAAAGGCACCCCCAGGTGCCTGTGCCCATTCATTCTGTCAGAGCCTGGTCTGCAGACATGAATGGTACCAAGCCTAGTCCTAACATGGGCAGGAATACAGCAGAGCGCAAACCACAGCAAAAGATACGGAAGGGCCGTGCCTTGACGCAAATGTACCTACTTTCCAGCTCTGTGGTTGCTGCACCACCGTCAGCTGGGCCTAGAATATGGGAATCATTCAAACTTCCCTCACTCACCAATATGGCACATCAAAGGACACCAGGGTAAGCTGGTACCTAGAGTTTACTACTGAATTTAAAATAATAATAATAATAATAATAATAATAATAATGAATACATTTAAAAATTAGCAGATGAGTTAGGGCAGTCGTGAGGGTGGAGTTCTGTGCTGATGATAGTTCAGGCATTTACACTGTAAACCTCTGAAGATGGCCAAATGGAGTTGATTGACAAAACTTTAAATAAGTACATTTAAATAAGTGGAAGAGAAGGTCTAGATTTTAACCTAGAATCTGAACCATAACTACTTCAGTTAAAATGAAATGTTTCATCTGAAAACAAATTTCGTTGTTTTTCAAATGAAATGTCCATGCTGTATGTGCAGGGTAACAGTTTTTTAGTGTGGATGTTAATTTGTGCAATAGGCAGCTTAATAAATAGTAGTACTATTTCACCCCTCGTAACTTTCAGGGGGTCGAGAATAATGTGGATACCCTCTTGCATGCATGCACTCATATGCCAAAACCTTCCAACGAAGCCACAAGGTGACATATGATGCAGTAATTGCAATAAATATCACAGTATTACAGCCCTATTTCCCTTTCTTCTCTTGTCCAACACGTACACTTTACTGAGCTATCCGCTTGTGACTACAGGCAGAGCTACAGGACACAGCCTGTACTCTAATGCTGACGATAAACTCCTTTCATCTCTTCATCTCTTCCACCAGTTTTCTGGTGAAACACTGGAACTCTGAACACTATGACATCTGTTGCCCCACCGGGTTGGGGTTCTCCACTGGCGCCACCACTGAGCAGGTAGACTCTGATAACTAAACACGACTAACATGGTTGAGAGGATTTTCCATGCCATACAGCTCATTGTTCACTTCTGAGCCTGCCACGTTGGCCAGGTCTGCTAACAAACAACACTGAGGCTGCAGTTAGATTTCCTTTCACTGCTCATTCTCACAGGTTGAGTTTTTTTCTCAGTGTTATTTGCTTAGAGCTTTTAAAACCGTCTACCAGCTGGTGGACCTGTGACTAAAAACAAGTAACATGCAGATTTGGGGCTACAGTTGGATTTTCTCCCCCATATAACAAACCCCTCATTCCCTCATGATACACACGCTGTGATTAAACTATGCCATGCTGTAAGATTTTTGCTCATGCAGCCAGTGTCTGACTCTCATGGAAGCCAAAGACAGGCACCAGCCATGTGCTCACTGCCCCTGCCTCAGCATTAACTTGCATCTTAAAGGTGCAGTGCCTGTGCTGATGGTGATGCCAACACAGCGTGCCTGGATGGCAGATTTGTACCTGGAGTTAGAGTCAATAGAAACGTTGACACCTGCCATAAATTGACACCGATCTCAGTCATTTTCTAAGAATATGGGCAACTTGGCAGCAGATATCTGCCCAAACACAAAAGCTGATATCTTTCAATAGTCTTCCTTATATCCCAGTGGCTGGTCTTCCTCTCTGTTCCTTGTCTGAGGAGCATGAAGATGCTATATGTACAGCCACATCTGGGAAATTATTCTAGGCTGATGACCTGGCAGTCAACTGCCTCAGTAACGTCCAAAAATGAATCTGTGACAGCTACCCTCAAAATGGCAGTGACCCGAGTGGGATTGGATAGTGTTGTATTCCAAAGCACTGTGTCACAGTGCAAGGATTTTATCAAGAGTTTCAAAGGAGGGTTTGGACTGACAACTCAATCGTGTCTGGGCTCCATGCTATGCTCTCTAGTTAACATGATGGAGCACAAACAGGTCGGTCTGAGCCACATGCCTGCCATTTATGCCTGCATTGGGTTGGTGGTGGTCACTGCAATTTTCTTGGGGTTCGGAGCCTTGTTGATATCAGACCACAACAAGGTTGCTGCTCTGATCCAAGAGGATTGTGGATCAACAGCGGGGTGATTGACATGGTTCAGAGCAAAGGGTTCTACTTGACATACATTTTTCAGAAGAAAGACCAATTCCAGATTTATGGGGGCTGAACTTTTTCCTAAAAGCTCTCCCTTTCCCTATGCTCAAATTATCTGGTGTAGTTAATGCCGTGCAACCACAGGATGGGTTCACTGCGAGATGGTGGATCTGCACGATGCCTAAGTATTCAGACAAATTTGGTTTTTTTATTTAATATACTATTATTTAATATAATCTTTATTTAATAATAGAGGTTGGGCACTGATGTGGGGCGAGAATGCCTGGTGCCCAGCTGTCATTCCAATTCATCGCAAAGGTGTTCAGTGCACTTGAGATCAGGTCTCTGTGCAGGGTGTGGGTTCTTCCACACCAGCCTTGGCAAACCACGTCTTCATGGATTTCACTTTGTGCACAGGGGCACTGTCATGGTGGAACATGACAGTTCCAGTGAAGGGAAATCTTAATATTACAGCATACAAAGACATTCTAGACAACTGTGTGCTTCCAACGTTGCGGCACCAGTTTTGGGAAGGCCCACATATGGGTGTGAGAGTTAGGTGTTCACATACTTTTGGCCATGTAGTGTATGTATTCATAATATGGAAATAAAATATTCTGACACCACAGATTAAAACACTAGTATTTTGTTGCAAAGCTATTGTTGGCAATTACAGAGTAGAGACATCTATGGTAAGAAGCAGTTAGGTTTTTGCAGCTTGTGGTTCAATTTTGACCCATTCCTCTTTGCCAATCATCCTCAATTTGACAAGGTCACGAGGGTCCCTCTGATGGACTCAGTGGATTGATCAGACCACGCGAGCACCTACCTTTTTAGAAACCACTCTTGAGATATTTTGTCTTCATGTTTGGGGATAGTGTCTTGTTGGAAAGTCCATCTTCTACCCAGATTCAGTTTCTTAGTTGATGAGACTAAATTCTTCTCTGTTATGTCTCGGTACATTGCTCCATTCATGTTTCCTTTGATGAAGTGTAATGCCCCAGTACCGTTTGCAAAAAAAAAAAAACAGCCCCATATCATGATGCTCCCACCTCCGTATTTTACTGTTCTGGGTCAGGAGAACATCCATCCTTATTTTTGTTTCATCTGACCAGGGCAGATTGTTATAAAAAGAGATTCAATTCATCGAAATGCTTGTGTGCAAATTTTAGACACACATCTGTGTTTTCATCTTTAGCAGAGGAGTTTTGTGTGAGGTGTAAAGTAGGGAAATGATTGTGGTGCAGTTCATTGCTTGTTGTTCTTTGTGTAACTGTTGCTCCTGCGGCAACTCTTCAGGTGACTGCTGGCTACTCTCTTACCTTCCTCATCATTAGACTGAGAGTGTGTTGTGAAATCTTGCTTGGTGCACCTGTCTGGGGACAGTTATTTCTGGTTCCATGAACGTTTCATCTGCATATAATTGAACCAACTGTACTGACATGGATGTTTAAGGTCTTTGCTACTGCTGTGTACCTTTTCCATTATTTATATTTTCCCTGGGAACTTTAGGAAGCTTGTTAAACTTCACCATGACTGCTATTTGTTTCATGAAATCTTCCCAACCAAGCCAACCAATGGCAACATCTTTTATATAAAGACACCACGGTGCAGTTTGCACAAGAAGCAGTTTTTGCAGCAGTTATATCAATATATAATTTTTAATAGTGTTTGAATATTTTTCCCCTAGCAGTTTTTAATTTTTTAAACTTTGCTTTAATCTGAGTACTTATTTCCCCTCACTTTACTGACCATATGTGAGCCAGGTCAGATTTGTAAAATCTTGTTTCCAACCACTACAGAAAACCTGAACCAAACACTTCTCGCATGTCAGCAGACTCAAACACAGATCAAGTACAACGCACAACAGACATATCAAGTCATTTACAGGTTTTAAAAACCCCAAGACAGATGGAAAGGTTTGGAATTAATTGTCCCCACAATCATGTGCACTCGAAGCATCATAAACAATCATATTTTTAAGCAATTAATTTTAAATTTGTAACTATAATTTCTGTCCCATTTTTGTCCACATACTCATTCATCTATCAAAGATGAGTATACCATATAATGGACAGATGTTTCTTTAAAACAAAGATTTTGAAGTATTAAAAGTATGAATATTTTAGACATTGAATTACATTAGAGGAATTAAATAATTATTATTAATATTAAGCACAGAACCTTAGTTATACGATGGGTCAAGGTCTGTTAGCAGTATGTCCTCCCAAGGTTTTATTACACCACTTCTGTACCCCACCACAATGAAGCAGATTTGAAATGAAGCAATCAACATGTGATTGAAGTGCAGATATTTGGAAAATTAAATATTGCATTAACTGTTTAGTAATTACAACCATTTTTTACAGAGTCCCTCCATTTTCACAGGCTCAAAAGTAATTGGACAATTGAATGATAAGCAGTTTGGTGGCCAGGTGTGCCCTGTTTCCTTGTTATTTCATGACAAATTAAAGAGATAAAAGGTCTGGAGTTGATTCCAATTGTTGAATTTGCATTAGGTAGCTGTTCATGGGAACTCTCAATATGCGGGCCAAAGAGGTGTCGAGTGAAGAAGGCCATCATTAGGCTGAAAAAACAAAACAGACCTATCAGAGAGATAGCAGAAACTTTAGGAGTGGCCAAATCAACAATTTAGTACATTCTTAAAAAGAAAGAATGCACTGGTGAACTCAGCAACACCAGAAGACAAATAAAGTGGACGATCACACGGTTCTTTCCTTGGTGAAGAAAAACACCTTCACAACATCTAGCCAAGTCAAGAACACTCTGGAGGAGGTAGGCGTATCATTGTCAAAGTCTACAATCAAGAGACCCTTCATGAATGTAAATACAGATAGATTACCTCAATATGCAACCACTGGTAACACTCAAGAACAGAAATGCCAGGTTAGACTTTGTTTAAAAAAAAAAAAAAAAAGATAAACTTGTACCAGAGTGAGGGGAAGAGAAGAGTATGGAGAAGAAAAGGAAGGGCTCATGATCCAAAGCATACCATATCATCTGTCAAACATGTGGAGACAGTGTTATGGCATGGGCATGTATGGCTGGGTCAGTGGTGTTTATTGATGATGTGACTGCTGATAGAAGCAGCAGGATGAATTCTGAAGTTTACAGAGCTATACCTTCTGCTCATATTCAGTCAAATGCTGCAAAACAGATAGGACAGCACTTCACAATACAGAGGGATAATGACCCAAAATGTACCACGAAAGCAACCCAAGAGCTACTTATGGCAAAGAAGTGGAATGTTCTTAAATGGCTGAGTCAGTCACCTGACCTCAACACAACTGAGCATGCTTTTCACTTACTGAAGATAAAACTGAAGGCAGAAAGACCCACAAACAAGCAGTGAAGGTGGCTGCAGTAAAGGCCTGGCAAAGCACCTCAAAGGGAGGAAACTCAGCATTTGGTGATGTCTATGGGTTCCAGTCATTGACAGCATGGAATTTGCAATTTGCAATTTGGAGGGACTCTGAAAAAATGGCTGTAATTCCTAAACGGTTAATGCAATATTTTTGTAAAACCTGTTGAATTAAAGCCGAAAGTCTACACTTTAATCATTTTTCAATCATTTTGATTGCTTCATTTCAAATCCATTGTGGTGTACAAAGGCAAAATAATGAAAATTGTGTCACTGTCCAAATACTTATAATTTTTAATAATTTTTCATTGTTCCACTTGACAGGTTACAATTCAATATAATTAGTTGATTAAATGATTGTGGTTTTATCTGTGTTCTCTTTGTTCTTTTCACTCTCTACTAAATGTCTGCAGCGACACTGAACCGGCCTTGTTCATCCCGGGCCAGAGGCCACTGTGTGAGACATTTTCTCACAAGTTCTGTCCTTCTACTCCAAAACGCCCCTCATCACTTCCTTGTGAAAGCAAAGACAGACCCCTGCTGGCCTGCAGACCTGTATATACACATTTTTCTCTTCCACTTCGACCTCTTCCCAGGCTCAATCATGCCGCAAGCCCAGCTCGGAGCCTTAACATCAGCCACTGTGGCCTCCGACCTTTGTTGAAAGAGCAACAGTCACCTGGATGCCAGGAGAATTTATCCATTAAGGGGGTACGGTGTTTCAGCAGGGCTTTACCCACCAAGGGCCCAAAGCAGCTGCATGTATTCTTACCAACTGAGGGCACTGTAGAGGAAGATGACAAGGACAGCGAGTCTATTGATGAGGGTTTCATGGATGAGGTGGATCACAAAGCTGTCTTTAAGCAACAAGAAGGAGAAACAAAGACACCTACATAAACCAGTGTTACAACAGTGTTAAAAGCGGATTTGGTACAATTGAGTTTTTGATTTCTGAGACCATGATTTCACTATTATGTTTATCACAATCATTTTTCATAAATGGAAGTGAACCGAGCCCTATTACCACATAAATAAGAACCTGAACTGTAAGATTGTTTGTCTAAATTGTTGCATGCCTGTATATATCTATGTATTTTATAATCATAAATCAGAACACCAGAATTGTACATTTACACAGAAGAAAACTAAGGGCCTGTATGTAACTATGAAATAAAATAATTTACTCAGAGTGCTCTGTGATATATATATAAATATATAATAATGATAATATAAAATAATAATAACACATACACACATTTTTGTTTGACATTTTAAATCTTGGAATCATATGATTATAGGATGACAATAGGCCACATACAGACAGGACAGTAGTCCAGAATTTTATTATTCCATTAATTATAATAATAATAATAACATTAAGCTACAGAGAGATAGGTTGCCTCCTTTTGTGGATGAACACTTCTGTTGTACTTATAGCTATTAACTGTTCTGTAGCTATTAACAGACAACTCCATATATTAAATGTGAATTTTTATAATAATTTTATAATAATAATTTTTATAATAATTAGGTGATTTTTATATTGCACAACCTGGCATATCCACACTCAATGCTCCACCAAACCTTTTTAGAAAGAAAGCAGCACCTTGACTGAACTTTGAGAATGTTACGTAAGAGAATATTACAGGAATATTCCCAGAATGTTAGTCGTATACAGAAAATCAAACCTGAACAAGCTTTGGTGAACTTCAAGAACTTCTTGTAACAATTGTTACAGGAATATTCCCAGAAGGTTAGTTTGTGGTTACGAAGAATAGTACTAAAAGCATCCTTTGGTGATCTTTGAGAAATTGCTTTAAGAGAACATTATGAGAATGTGTCCAGAATGGTTTGTAGTTACAAAAAATAAAACCTAAAAAGCATCCTCAGGTGATCTTCGAGAACGTCCTGTAAGAATACAAATTTGTAATGGAAACCAATACAAACCACTAAATCCTGATCGAATATGCCCTGAAACACACTACGTAATGGAAAACATTTGGTAATGGTTTTAATGGTTAACAGCTGATGGTTTTAATGGTATTTGTAGTGGAAACCATTAGAATTTCTGTGATGGTCTCTGGGCTTTTTTTTTTTTTTTTTTTTCAGCAGGGACATTATGAGAATGGTACCAGAAAGGTTTGTAGTTACAAACAATAAATCCTAAAAAGCAACCTCAGGTGATCTTCGAGAATGTCCCATAAGAGAACATTGCAGGAATGTTAGTTTGTAGTTATAAAAACTAGTATCCAAAAAGCAACATTTGGCAAAGTTTCCTTGTCAGTTTTAAAATTCACAGAACATTTTGGGAACAGCTCTGAATTTTATTACCCAAAATAGAACATTACCAGAACGTTAAGAAATGGTTCCCCCCTCCAAAAAAATAAATAAATAAATAAAAGAAAGAAAGAAATGAAAAAAAAAAAAAAAAAACACGACCACCACCACCAACAACAACAACAACAACAGCAAAAAACAAAACCAAACAAAGAGGAACCAAATGCTAATGTTGAGGAAACCTTGTAGCTGTGTTTGCTAAGTTACACAGAGCCTCCTATGAGGAGACAGCTATTCAGATAGCAACAATGCTAATATTTGGTTATGTTCATCATTTGAACATATAATAGGGTTGGGTTATGAAAAATAATAAATCCTCATGATGCCAACCTACAAGCCTGAATTTATTTTATTGACACTAAAGTCGTTCTAATCTAAAGCGTCCCAACTGTAACTCCACCATGGTCTCTGGCGGAATCGCCATATTGCCCGCAAGATGGCGCCGTCGCGTCCTGGGAGGCCTGCAGAGGCGGGGAGTGTACAACAACAACAACGTGCGGAAGTAATTTAGCGGGAGTTCACCACGCTCTAGTCCCTAATCTCCAGCGTATGTTTACTCATAGCTTCGCACGGTGTGCAGATTATTGTGCAGAGCGTGTGCATGGGCCATCCTGTGTGACTGCAAGCTGGCTGAGGTGAGTCTCTTCAACACACTTGCACTGGCGCTACTTTAGCGCCTCTGCACAAATGGCTGAAATTTGTGCTGCTGGTTAGTTTGTTTTTACGCCATACCGAGGTTCAGTCCCACATGACCCCGTATTTGGACATAAAGTGCACTAGATAGCATGCAAGACGTCTTTGTTCACATTAATTCACCTCGAGTCCCACTATTAACTAATGGGGCTGTGTGTCCTGAGCTACTTTGTGCTACCAGAGTGTTACTGCTGTTTGTAAACACTGTGTACATGTCTTTTTGAGCTACTAAAGCTAGCTCAGCTCTGTTAAACTAAATTCCTGTGAGAACAGAGCTGATAAAATCACTGAGCTGATTATATACTGTATGTCTCCTGCAAAAGTATTTTTTAAAGAAGTTTTGAATAGTCACAGTATAAGTGCACTGCATAAAGTATATACATTGTACATTACATGTCTAAGAGAGCAATTTGAGATTTGGCCTTAAATATCTGGGCCAATGTCAGCCATTCCAGTGGTGGGTGCCATCGCTGGGGCAACATAATTTTGTCAGCCACCTTTAAATCCACCTCGCTCTCGTTGTGCCAAGGTCAGCCATTCTGTTGAGTCAACATTGGGTGCCAACGTTGGACCGATATAATTATGTCCATTGGGCCACCAGACTTTCAGCCCACAGCCAACACTTTGGGTGCAAACATTGGGCCAGCAGACTTTCAGCCATCTTTAAATCCACCTCACCATCGTTGTGCCAACGTCAGCCATTCTGTTGAGTCAACATTGGGTGCCAACATTGGACCGATATAATTATGTCCGTTTGGCTACCAGACGTTCAGCTAACAGCCAACACTTTGAGTGCAAACATTGGGCCAATAGACTTTCAGCCATCTTTAAATCCACCTTTGCCAGTGTTGAGCCAATGTCAGCCATTCTGTTGGCCCAATGTAATTTTGTCCATTGGGTCAACATTGGGCTGCCAGGGCCAACAGACTTTCAGCCACCATTAAATTCACATCGGTCCTACATTGGCACGTTTATGATGAAAAGTATGCCTTTGCCAATGTTGGCCCAACATTTGCAGCGTTGTTCTGAAAAATGTTGTTGCCAGTGTTGGGTCAACATAGATGGCGTTGTTATGAAATGTAACTTCTTTTCCAATTTTGGGCCAGTGTTGGGTCAACGTTGGCAGAGTTGTTATAAAAAAAAAAAGTTATACTTCACCAGTGTTTGCACAGCATTGCCCAAACATTTGTAGGAATACTTATGAAAATTGCTCCTTTGCCAAAACTGGCACAGTGTTGTATAGGGAGGGCCAACATAGCACCCAATATAGTTGGGCCAGTGTCAGTTTGCCATAGCTTTAAATTGAAATATTTTGCTTGAAAAAGCTTGTATTTTGTGACTGAGTTGAACCAACAGCAAAATACCATACAAGTAAAGTGTTAACCAAGCTAACAGGCTAACCAGGTGAATAAAATAGCTCACTCAGGAAGCAACTATGTTTGCTGACTAGGTTTCTGGATTAGGTGAAAAACTAGAATGCTGAAATGAATGAACGTTCTTCATATCCATCCATGTATGTATTGTCTTTCAGACTTCTAAAATATATAAAAAGAGACAGATACACAGATGGACACTGCTTTGCCTGTTGAAGAGGACTCTGCCAGTGTAGGTGCTGTAGATCACACAAATGATTCACAGGATACACAGAATACACAAAGTTCCTCCAGCCAGGAACTCAGGCAAAAGGAGGACTGTGAGAAACATAGGCATGAAAGTCAGGAGGAGGGTGAAGTACTAGAGATGGATGAGAAAGACCATCAGATTAGCCATGAAGAAGATAAAGAAAAAAAGCCTGAAATTGAGGGGACGAGTCCACAAGGAACAGACATACATGGAACAGACATACAAGAAGAGCATATGGAGTCAAAGCATCAAAACTGTGGGCAAGAACTGACAGAACGTGAGGACATACCTGAGGAGAAGAATAATACAAGCCAGGAGGAGGAAGAGGAGAAGGTACCACAGGTAACTTCTGATCTAAGCCTCCAGCAAGAGCCTGATAGCGATTTGAAGGAAGAGAGCACTGAGCAGGAGCACACTGAATTGAAACAGAAAGATAAAAAGCTGGAGAAGAATTTCATTGACAACAAGAAGGATGAAGAAAAAGAGGTGGATGAAAAAAATATGGAGGCAATGGAGCATCAGGTGGTGCAGGAGACATCAGAGGAAAAGAACAACAAAACAGAAGAAATGGAGCACGATAGTTCAGAGCAATATCAGGAACCCAAAGACAAGCAAGTAACTGAAGAGAACAAACAGGATGGTTTAGTTGGGACAGTTATGCCTGAAGTAGAGGACATAAAGAACGACAGCTCTGCTGGAATAGCAATGGATGTCGGTGACGCAGAAGAGAAGATGCAGGTGGATGATCCAGAAGATGCAGAACCTTTTGTGAACGTAGGTAAGTGTTCAGACAAACATAACAAAAAAAAAAAAAAGTTCAGACATTGTTAAAATGCGAGAAAAATGCAAAGATCTGCATGTCTGTGGCTGAGTCTTGAATGGTCTTTCCAGCCAGAGACATTATCAGGTTGATTCTGTGACCATTTGGCTTGATCAGTCAATTATTCGGAGGATTTAAATGGTGTATGATTACTTTCATACACCTAAACTCAGTTTCCTTGTTCAATTTGCTTTACCTGGGCAAGACAACTAAATGAATTCAGTTTGGACACTTTCCTCTGGTACCTGAGCATCAGCAATGCTAATGGTGACATACTTCCAGATGTATTAGTAATTACATAAATAAATTATTGCAACACTATTTTAAGAGATTTCTCTAAATTGGTTTTAGCATAAGCAGGATTGCTCTTTCCAGTTTTATTCAGAGACTAAACATTTCCCTCTCCTTTTTCTAGTCTCAGTTGAAGCCAAAGCCGAAAGCCCGTTTGAAGAGCAAAGTTCTGAGTTGGTTTCTAAAAGCTCATCACAAGACTCGTCTGACAGTTTGAATAAAACAGGTATGGAAATAATAATCACCATGATATTTTTCTTTTTAAGTAATTGTCATGAATTATGAAGTAGCAATTCCGAACTGCTCATGTGTAGAAGAATGACTGAAGCTGCTTTTGTTTAAATGGAAGCTAATTTCATTTTTCTCGTTCACTGAATTGACATTGCTTCCTAGTTTTCTTTAGGTTTGGCTCTTGAGGTTATTAATAAGCCTACATTAGATGTAGTAAAGCATGTCAGGCACTACAAAGTATATTAATATAATTTAAAAAAATCTTCTTTAACACATGGACGTCATGAAGAAACTTCTACAAATATTATTAAAAAATTGTTATACAACCTTGAAAATAATTAAAATACCTGGCTGGAAGTTTAGGCCAAATTGGAGGCATTTACATTGGATGATCTTGGCCTAACACTTGTAGGTTTCATTACTATGTCAGTGTTTTGACTTGCATATCCTGTCATTTATTTTTGTCCAACAGAAAACCATTCAAATCAGGATTTGAAGGATTGGGCGAAGGAACTACCAGCACACACAGTGAGTATGCGACCCGCAATCACTTCTTACAGCATAAATCTAACGAGAATATTCATTGTGGTATACATGTAATGTTTTAAGCATATCTCATTTCTTCCCAGCCAGAGCATTCTGTTCATCCTGAAACAGAGGCTGAGAAAAAGATGGCTCCTCCCACTTCTGGCTCCCCTCTTGTGAAGATCAAGGATGAACCAATGGATGAGGAATATGAGAAAGCTCTTGGTCCTCAGGCTCCAGCTGGAAAGATAAAGGACGAACCAGACACATCTGAAGTGAGTTCTAACTTGAATTTCATACCAAAGGAATAAAACATGATCGGTGTGATAGGAAAATAATCAACGATGGGATGGTGTGATGCAGCCCAGACACACCAATGTTGATTATTTTCAAACATCAACACATCCAAAAGTGTGTTATACCACTTATACCACAGCAACTTGCCAACAACTACATTTTTAAAAAATGGATTAATGAATGATGCATCTTGCTTTTCTCGTTTGATAATTAAAATGTAAAGTTGCGGAACATACACATGTTCGTTTCTATTATCATTTATATTGTAGCAGCTATAAACAAGTCATTCCCTCCCCAGCCTCCTTTTTCCCTCTTCTGTCTTAAAAAAATTATAACTTGTCTTGTCTTGTTAAAAGACTTTCTGTGTCAGAAAGCTTGAAGGTACAGCTTTACCCTGAGCGGTACAAAGTGCTGACACTGGAGACTCCTTCTAAAAATGCAAAATAAACATCTTACAGAAAGCTTCACCATATCAACGATTACTGTTTATTATTAGACTTAGATTATGTGAAGTTGATACTATAGAAATGAATATGAATCTGTGATGTGAATTACAACCAGCATTACTGTGAGAGCTGCTGTTTTAGAAAATTAATCAACACCTTCAGACCAATCAGAATCAAGCATTCAGCAGCACTGTATAATTTCAGTTAATACCTTGCCTTGTTTGTCAACCAGTCATGGTGAAAGATTCAAGAACTTGATGGATCTGATTTTTTTTTTTTTTTTTTAATTATTTAAAAAAAAAAATTTTAACATATGTGTGATATTATGACTGCAGGAATTTGGCCAGAAGACCTCAGAGCAGATAAAGATCAGCGCTGTGTTCTCCGTCGGTGGAAGCTCTACGTCATTAGGTAGAAAACCGTGTGATAGTTTTGTGTGCCAAATGTAGAATTTTTATATATATATTTCAGTTTTATCATATTTTACAAAACTTTGCTAAAGTCCACCTCAGTCATTCATTGCTACAGCAATTATCATTTTACCTTACCTGAAAAACTGATTCAGCTCATCAGCCAATTACTGAGACCCTCAGATATAGAATTTAGAAGAAAAAGGAAAACAGTTGAAATTTGTTTAAAGTTGTTTGCATTATTTTTATATTTACATTTCACTGTTTTCTCACCAACGCACAGGCTCTCCAGCTGTGGCTGCTGCAGCAAATGCACCATCCAACGCCTCAGTGCCCATCTCGAATCTAAACTCTGCCACATCTCTGTGTGTGGTGTGTTCAGGCTGTAAAAAAATCCTACTTAAAGGCCAGACAGCTTTCCAGCGTAAAGGCAGCCCTCAGCTTTACTGCTCACCTCGCTGCCTCTGCAGCAGCGCATCCACCGAGTCTGTGCCCCTGCCTAGCTCTAAAAAAACCTGTCATTACTGCCTCAAGTGAGTCTCATGAAGTAATCACTTATTTTAAAAAAAGACACATTTTTTAAATGTAACTACTTTTTACAACTTTACATTTTAAATTGAAAACTATTTGGTGCATTGTGTTCTAATCAGTCTTAACATTGAGGTTGGTTTACAGCTTATATTTATAGCTTTAAATCTTAAACTAGTTTTAGACTGAATGTTTCTCAGCCCGATTTTGCTGTCAAGAACAAAAACACGCATCATATAAAAGAATTATTTGGTCATGAGACGACAACGGTGGACTTAGAACACATAATGTGACGTGCTGACGTAGTGCCATTGTGACTTCTTGTACAGTGTGACAAGTAATAATCTTGCTGTAATTGTAGGGTATAAAACTGGCATTGTTAAATTTTTTAGTTGCTGATAGTTAAATGAAATGTCCGATGATGTTAAACAGAATATTGATTATTTATCTACAGTCAGGTCCATAAATATTCAGACAGTTACTGTAATTTTATCTGTCTGCCACAATATATTGGAATTGAAATTAAATATAAGAATTTTGAATATGAAGTGCAGAATTTCAGGTTTAATTGAGGGGTATTTACATCCAAATCAGGTGAACAAGGTAGGAATTACAGTACGGAGCCCCCCACCCCCCACCCCCTTTAAGGGACCAAAAGGAAATGGACAATAATCATATATTATCATTATTAATCATAACTTTTTTTTTTTTGAATACCTGGTTGCCATTTCTTTGCAGTGACAATGACTGACAATGACAATGACAATGACAATGACTGACAATGACAATGACAGTCACTGATCACCAGACACTGGGTTTCTTCCTTGGTCATGCTCAGCCAGGCTTTTACTGCAGCTGTCTTCATTTCTTGCTTGTTCTTGTGGAGTTTTGCTTTCAGCTCAACTGGATACAGGTCAGGTGATTTACTTGGCCATTGCAGAGCGTTCCACTTCTCTACCTTAAAGTAAAGAAAGTCTGGGTTGCTTCTGAAGTATGCTTCAGGTCATTGTCCATCTGCACTGTGAAACACCGTCCAATGAGTTTTGAAGCATTTGGCTGAATCTGCGCAGATAATATATCACCACACTTAAGAATTCATCCTGTCAGCTTTTGTCAGCAGTCACATCATCAATAACTACAAGGGAACCAGTTCTGTTGGCAGCCATACATGCCTACGCCATAAGATGAAGTAGTACTTCTGCTCACGGGCAGTTCCTTCCCTTCTCCATAGTCTCCTCTTCCCATCATTCTGTTACAAGTTGATCTTTGTCTCATCTGTCCATAGGATGTTGTTCCAGAACTGTACAGGCTTTTTCTAGATGTTTTTTGGCAAGCTCTGTTCTGGTCTTCCTGTATTTGAGGCTTACCAATGGCTTATGTCTTGTGTTAATCTGGTGTATTTACGCTGGTGAAGTCTTCTCTTGATTGTTGACTTTGACACAGATACACCAACCTCCTGCAGGGTATTTTTGATCTGATCAATTGTTGTGAAGTGGTTATTCTTGACCAGGGAAAGAATTCTTTTGTCATCCACCAGTTGTTTTCTGTGATCTTCTGGGCATTTTGGTGTGCCTGAGCTCACCAGTGTGATCTTCCTTTTAAGAATGTACCAAATAGTCTATTTGGACACACCTAATGTTTTTGCTATCTCTTCGATGGATTTGTTTTGATTTTTAGCCTAATGATGGGTTGCATCACTGGCAGTGATAATTCTTTGGACTTCCTATTGAGAGTTAATAGCAATAGATTTCAAATGCAAATTCAGCACTTGAAATCAACAAACTTTTTTTCTGCTTATTTGTAAGTGAAATAATAAGGGAATAACACACACCTGGCCATGGAACAGCTGAACAGCCAATTGTTCAACTAAGTTTGGTCATTTAAAAAGGGGGGCCACATATAAAAAGTACTATAATTCCTACACTGTTCAGCTGATTTGAATGTAAATACCCTCAAATTAAAGCTTAAGCTCTGCACTTTGTTCTTTGTTTAATTGTTCTTTGTCAATGTCCAAATATTTATGGACCTGACTGTATGTATGTGTGCATGTTTGAGTAATTGTCTCTGATCATGGATTCCTCCCTTTATCTCTGTAGGGGCATTCCCAACCCAAAGGATGTAATCATTGCCCCTGTGGATTCGGCAAAGTCACTAAAGGATTTCTGCAGTCAGAAATGTCTCAGCGCCTTTAACTACAAGAGGGATAGTGCAAATTCTGCGCTTGCAACGAAATGCAGCATGTGTCAAAAAGCATGCACTGTAAGTGCTATCTCGATTGGTTTAGAAAGTTCTTAGAGGACAGACCTGCTCACCTGCTACTTGAATACACTACTATGAGTTATCACTTAAAAATATGTCAAAAGGATCTTCTTCCTGCCCCAAATAAAAACACCAAATGAGCCAGTCGACCTATGAATCTGTAATGATTGATGGTTTTGCACTCTCTATTATTAACTGACACCCCCTGGAAGCTCTGCCCCTTTTTCCGTTTCTTCACAGTAAGCTTCCAGCGCTCATATTGCCTCCATTTTTCCCCACCCTGCTTATCTGTATTAATGTATACAGTTTAACTAAAACAAATGAGTGGCGGCTTTTATCTCCAAGTGTGTGGTGGTTACTGTAAAACCCTGTGAATATATGTGCACTCCATTTTCTACTTTAGACAAGTAATTTGTGAAAGGATTATGTAGAAAATGTGCTGCATTTCTAGCCCCAGTTTACCCTGGAGGGATTTCGCAATACTCTTCTTCTTCAGGGTTGGCAGGTCTGAGAATGATTCTAGACTTTGCATGTTGCTGTATGCTTATGTATTTGATCCTATTGTATATGTGTATATAGTTGGGATGATGATTGAAATCCACTTGAATTCACTGTGTTAAAGAACAAGGTGTAGCTATAACCCTTGGATAACATTCTTTCTCTCCTCTCCAAGATTCGCCATGAGGTGAACTTCATGGGCAGTGTCCATAAGCTTTGTGGTGACGCCTGCTTTCACAAGTTCCGCGCCTCCAATAAGCTCAGTATGAACTGCTGCGTAACTTGTGGAGGATACTGCTACAGCGGCGAGGGCAAAAGTCCATCTTTGTTAGTCGATGGCACTACTAAGAAGTTTTGCAGCCAGAACTGTATCTCCACATTTAAGAAGGTAGTGTTCAGACCACTTAGTGGCCTTTTGTTCTATGCTTGGGTCTTCAGTTATATGATACCTGCCAAAAATGAGTACGAGTATGAGTATAGTACGAGTTGATTGACTAGCATTGTCTTCCAAAAAAAAAAAAAAAAAAGTGAAATTGCATAAATAACTGAATTATAGGAGCTAAATAAAATTCCACTGCAAAAAAAAAACATGAAATAAAAATGAAGTAGCAACATTTATGATAAGAAACATTAAATAGATCCAGTACTGCAGTCAGTAACATTCCTTATATAAAACATTAACACAGTCCTAAAACTTGAGCATTTGCTCCATCTTTTACGTTTATGATGATGATGATTATTATTATTATTATTATTATTACATATTATAACACTATTTATAGCTAGCCTGTTTAATATTGTCCCATATTTCATTTTAAAGAGTGAAATAGAGGAGTGGCATACTCTCGCTTCCCTACCAATCACAGCGACACAATCATGGGAGCTCATGCAATGGCCGGATAGCGCTTTCTTCCGAGTGTGTTCTGCCTCCTCCTGACATTGTATGAGTGAAGGAAACATGTGATAGCCTTTGCCCTTCCTGTTTGGTAGCTGTCGCGTGATAGGGGAGACCTGGAGGGTGGGAATTGGACACAACTAAATTAGGGAGGAAAAAAAAAGGATAGAGGTATTGACTATGTGGTGAGCATTATACTGGTATAGAACCAAACCCTTTACAGCACAGGGTTTCCAACAGGCTCCCACGTTTAACAGGCTCTCATGTCCAGCATGCTCCTATATCCAACATGCTCCCACTTTCACCACCCTCCCACATTCAACACGAACACGCTCCCGTGTCCATCAGGCTCACATGTTCACCATTCTACCATGTTCAACATGAAAATGCTCCCATGTTCACCATCCTCCCCCAATCAGCGTGTCCAACAGGCTTCCA
This sequence comes from Pangasianodon hypophthalmus, assembly GCF_027358585.1. Classification (NCBI taxonomy): domain Eukaryota; kingdom Metazoa; phylum Chordata; class Actinopteri; order Siluriformes; family Pangasiidae; genus Pangasianodon; species Pangasianodon hypophthalmus. The sequence continues at coordinate 9,674,991 of NC_069738.1, forward strand.
TGTTCACCATTCTCCCATGTTCATAATTCTCTTGTGTCCAACATGCATCCCCATCCTACCCGCTCCCATGTCCAGCAGGCTCCCACTTCCAACACACTTCCATGTTCTACACACTCACATGTTCAACACGAAAATGCTCACGTCCTACACACGGCCATGTCTCCCATCTCATAAAGAGACTTATATTTAGAATAATCAGATTGTCATTCAGGTTCTTTAAAGCCCTGATCTAGGTTGAATGTAACAGATGAGATACATGTTTTTCAAACTACCTCTCTTAACTTCAGTAAGCTGTGGTGACACACAGGCCCAGTCTTCTCATTAGATGCAGAATGCCTACTGTTGTGGACTGTTACACACATTGATTCATAAAAGCATCTTAAATGTGCAAAAAATGTATGTTAAATTCAATGTTAGGAGAATATTACCAAAAATTATGCACTATAATAACAGGCCAGCTGGGGAAGAAAAAAAAGGGGGAAGTGGGCATTGCAAGAATTTTGGGCCCTTGAAATAAGCTCACTGACTAAAAAAAGAGTTGAGAACCCCTGCCTTACAGCTAACCCATACCTACTACTGACTTTGTTTCATTACCTGATTTCTGCAGAAGTACACGAAGGTTGTGCCTTGCACGATGTGCAGAGTTTATCGTACCATAACAGAAATGGTGGAAAACATAAATTCAGAGGGCAGCACAGAGCTGTTCTGCTCCTCTGCATGTGTGACTGCTCACAAAGTGCAGACGGTCAGCTCATCAGGTAAAGGTTTATGCTTCACTTTAAAATCCGTTTACAGAAAAGCATGTCACGATTAGAATATCATAAATGGAGATAAATGGTAGATAAGTAAGGAGCTGAACGTACAACCAATGTAAATATATAAGATGTATTACACATTGTGGCGCAGACTCTCAATCCTTAGCATCAGTGGTTTGTTCAGTCTCTCTCTCTCTTTGTTTCTCTCTCTGTTTCTCTCTCTGTCACTCTCACACACACACACACACACACACATTAAGGTTCTGCTCTGGAATGCAACCACTGTAAGAAGGTTCTAGTGCCTCAGTATCACCTCGCCATGTCCGATGGTTCCATCCGCAACTTCTGCTGCTTCACCTGTGTTATATCGTTTCAGGTATGCTTCAGTCTTTGAAAACTTCAGAACATTTAAAATATTACACACCGTCTTTGTTTTGTCTGCTAATGAAATATGTAATACAATAATGTTTTGCAAGCTAGTTGGCTATATAAGTGCATTAATACAAACTGAAGGAAACAAACAAGATTATGAATTACTGTGGTAGAGACGTCTGTATATTCATAGTCCTCATCCTGTCCTGATACAGTTTTTGACACAAAAAAAAAAAAAAAAAATCACCTTGAATATGAGCTATGGTGTTCTGTCCTTCTCTTGGAACAGAATAATCTGAATAGCGTCATCATTTTCTTTCTGTATGTTCAACTGCGAGGTGACTGTTACTTATAGCAGGAGATTAATGACTGCTTTTCACTGCGCTTTATTTTGCTCAGTTTCGTCAGTGTTTCTACATAATTCTAAAAAGATGGTTACAGAAGTGAAAAAAATCATAAAGTCTCTGTCAAGTCTCTAATGTATTATTTATATTTGTTGTTGTTGTGTTCATTAAACCATCCACATAGTTCACATCCGAAAAATCATCTTTGGTATTTTTCAATCTTATGGCGTTCCTTGTGTTTTGTTTCCCTGTTTGCATTATAGGATGCCTTCAACAAGACAAATACTCAGAGCAACCAGCTGAATGTTGCTCCTTCTCTGAGTACTGCTCACTCGAAGTCTGCTCCCGCAGTGCAGTCTGTATCTGCAGAGTCCAGCTCACCCAACTTAACCCAATGCCCATCAGTGACCAAATTCTCCTGCGCACAGTGTCAGCGTTTATTCTTCTCCAAGCCTGAGCTGCTGGAGTTTAAGGTACTTTCTTGTTTTCTCTGCATGGACTGACTGAGGCCAGGTAATAATTCCTATGCAGAATTAAATAGTTTGTTGTAGCTTTGTGGTAATTTAATCAAAATCAAACTTTTGGCTCATTCAGACCATCAGCATTTTTGGCTACAAATGGTTTGGTTGCAGTGGTACTGAATCAGCCGCCGCTGAGCACGTCACGTTGTTCGTTCTAAGACCACCGATCTCAACTGCTGACCAAAGATGATCTTTTACGGTTGTGATTGTGCCTGTGACAGCAAAATCGGGCTGAATATCACAGAGTGGCTGGCTTTAGACAGAGTTTTCAACAAAATGATGAACCAGACACACTGCCAAATGAACATATGTTGTTAAAGAAACACAGAATCAGTGTTTTGCAATGACCATTTCAGTCTTGAGATTTGAAAAAGGCGACATGCACAAACCTAAGAATATAAAGGAGAATTAAAATATTTTGCGCAGAGCTAAGGAGGCAAGATCCCTCTACAAATGTCTCCTTATTACCTTGTTACAGAAACAGACTGAGTGCTGTTATCCTGTACAGGGCAGGCATCACAAAATATTAATTATACAGGTGCCAAAACTTTTGTAAAGGAAAAAATGCACTGCGTAAAAAAAAAAAAATAATAATAATTTATTCGGTGTCAGTGTCAATTCTCATTTGTCATGAGTTCCCATAATACATTTAAATATATTTTGTATAATATATTTACAGGGAAAAATGTACGTGTTCTGTGATAAGACTTGCATTGATGAGTTCAGGAGGACCCACTACATCATGGCACAGTGTGTGTACTGCAAAATCGAAAAGGTGGTGAAGGAGGTGAAGAGGATTAACAATGTGGACTGCTCGTTCTGTAGTGAAGGTGAGGTTCTGCTCTGTAGCATGTGATTCTGATGGGTCTCAGACAAGCACGGAAAGTTATAAAAAGCTTATGGTATGATAACGTTGCAGTGATTTTTAGGCACAAGTTGCACCAGCTGAATGTATGTTTGATTGTAAATCAGGGTGTAAAGTCAATCCTAACCTATACATTGAGAATAACTAGTTCAAAACTTGGACAGTGTAGAATTTCAGTTGTGCCACAGACACTTAAGATACATCGAAACTAGTAGTTGATCACCCAATCAGAAACATGATCCGGCACAGAGAGGAAACACTACATCCACACCTGAGACACGGGGAAGTGATTGATGTTTTTTTTTTTTAGTGTAATATATTTAGAAGAAAAAAAAAGTGGTGACTCAGTTTCTCTGTCTCTTGTATTTTTTTATACTGGTATGAGCTGATATATTAAATATTATATTTTGAAATCAATGAAACTTAAAAATAAAAATAAAATTATTCCAAAAAAATGTTTTTTTTTTTAATATAAAAATAAACATTTTTAAAATAAATTTATTTATTAAACAACACATTTAGTCTATGTATAATATATTTTTTTAAATACAAAAAATATATATTTTGAATGCTGGAAGTTTGTGAGCAGACCTATATATCGTGACACATATGTATTGTAGAAATGTCTTCGAGAATCGTGATATGATATTCTGGTCATAATAATAATAAGAATAATAGTACAAATCTTATTACTCTAGTAAGAATAATAGTACATTAATGATAAAGTTTGAATATTTTGAGCAGAATGACAGTAGTTTTATTTATGTTTCACATACTAGGAGGAGTGTAGGTTTCAAGTGATAGGCTTAAAGCTAGGTTGAAACTAATGCTATTTGGTGCAACCAATAATTTTTAAAATAGTTTGTTATATAAAACGTAGTGGCCATTTATGGTGCAAACAAGATATATACCAGCTTATTTTGTGATATTTCATTTACCCTGTAGTGGTTTATTTAAACTGTTAAAATACACTTTGCATAGCATTATTCTTGTATAGCATAATATAATATTAATAATATTTCTGTTTTTATTTCCATGATGATGCACCATCAAGCTTCTAGTCTCCTCATGTTTACAGTGCAAGCTTGCCACAGAAATTAAATGTCTTCAATTAATCCACAGGCTGCAAACTTCTCTACAAGCATGACCTTGCTAAACGCTGGGGAAAGAGGCACTGTCGCAACTGCCTCTACTGCAGCAGCACTTCCCAGACTGTAATGACCAGCATCTTTTCTGGTAAACAAGAGGAGTTCTGTGGGAATGAATGCCTCTCCCAATACACATTGTTATTCTGTGAGGTAAAATCCCAGAATCTTTTCATCCTCTCTATCTACATGCTCAGCGAAAAGATATGTCAAAATGTCTTTTCCATAAAGTAGAATGCTCTGTTATTCTGTTGACTTTGATATATACTGTATGTGTAAAGTACAGGACTGTGATCTAGTAAAAGAGTATGGAAATGGTGTATCTCTGTAACACACAGGTGGCCAAATGCAGCATGTGCAAGCGTTCCAGGAAGATGACTGAGTCAGTAAAATGGCTGAATGAAATGAAGCACTTCTGTAATCTGAAGTGTCTGAAGTACTTCTGCAGCCAGCAAGCATGCACTACAGCCTCTCCTGTAACTGCAGCCAAAACTTCTCATACACAAGGTAAGACAAGTTTCATTTAAATAAATCCTTTCCAAAAAGCAAAACCAATATGTGAGTAATTACATAGAGCGAAACAGACGTTCCAAGACAGATACAGAGATGCCAACATCCATGGTTTAGCCAAATACTTTTTATTTTGCAGTCTCTTACATCAGATTGTCTTATATTGTCTTATCTAGCCTCGACAGTGCCAATCTCCATAGCACCTGCAACCCATTCCAGCGTCACCAACATAACAACTCTCTCATCACTGGCTCCAAAAGAGGCCACGCCTGTTATCGCCAATGTTATATCACTATCAAATGCCACCAATGGACAGCCTAGTGTCCTGGGAAGTGCAGCACTGCAAGGTAATTTTTTTTCCTCAACTTTTGGCATCATTTGAATGATTTCTGAAAATTGGGTATAAAATTGTAATTATTGTAAGAGATGATGTGAAAAGATGACAATCAAAAGAACACCAAAAGAACACATGCACTTGGGCCATGTCCAAAACTTTAACTAGACAAGGCTTCACTGTTTATTCTCTTAATTGATATTTTAACTTTTTCATCTCAGCTGCACTGTCCGCTCATAAGATTTTAACTTTCACTTTCCAGGAACCGTCCCTGCTGTTGTGAAGCTGTTAGGACATGTAAGTATTCACAGTGGCAGTATCGGAATATGAACGCTAGCTAATTATTTAAATTGTCTTAAATTTGACTGAAGTATATGATCAGTTACCATGGACAGCAATACCATGGATTACTCCAATACAAGGCTTTCTTTTTCCACCAGAAGTGTATTGAAAATGGCACTGCTGTGGAACTCTCGCCCTGTCTAGTGTAAAATATGTTTAAAACTTTGTCTGAACAGTAAGCATTCATGCATATATGCTTATCATTTTGCAGTCTATACTCTAATCTCAAAAATCTGAATGAACTACAGACCTATTAGCTGTTAGACTATGGCTTGAAAATGCACACAGTCTCTAGGGTTTATACAGAATGGTGCGAAAAACAAAAAATATCCAGTGAGTGGCAGTTCTGTGGGTGGAAACACATTGTTAAAGAGAGAGGTCAGAGCAGAATGGCCAGAATGGCTCAAGATGACAGGAAAGCTACAATAACTCAACTAACCACACTTTACAAACATGGTGAGCAGAAAAGCATCTCAGCATTAAACTTTGAGGTGGATGGAAGAAGATAACATCAGGTTTCACTGTCAGCTAAAACAGGAATCTGAGGCTACATGGAGCACAGGCTCACTGAAAATGGATAGATAAAGATCATTTGCGGCAGTGTTTTTCTTATTGTCAACCGTTGTGTGTGAAAATCCCAGTTCTGTTAAAGTCCTTATATCATTTAGAGGAACATGGCTCCTTTCTCTTTGCCTCATGAATGAATTTCTTGTCATCAGTGTTTGAGGTGCAGCAGTACAGCATGAAATAGAAATGGGGCATCCACGTGTTGTTAGGACAAGATGTTAGAGTAGCTGCTGCAACACTGGCCATGCACTGTCAAGACTTCCATTACAGGGCCGTTTTGAGTAAAAAAGATGGTGAGCAAAAAAGATATCCAGATAGTAATCAGTTTTAAGTCATATATATTCTTGCATAATGGCTTAATTGAGTAAAAGTAGAGAGAGTTTTTGATAATTGATGAAATGAAAAATATATTGTTGTTCTCAGGCCAGCACACAGACGGATAGTGTGAAGCCACCCTCCGCTCCGCCGAGAATCCTGAAGAACAAAGCTTTGCTCTGCAAACCAATGAACCAGAATAAGGGCACGTCCTGCAAACCCAACACTTCTGATATTAACACACAAACAGGTACTGAGCAGATCACCATGAAAATCCCACAAATGAGTAACTTGCAGTAACTATATCAGTGTTTGCCAATCCAGTCCTTGGGCACAGCTTTGCTTTCTCCCAGCTCCAAACACACCTGTTACAGATGTTTAGAGTTCTTGCTTGTTTTAGGACAAAAATATGTGAAGCATCTCTTGTCCCTGAGGACCAGTTTGGGAAACATTGACTTATACGCATAAACGTGCATATATGCTTAATGATTCAGTGCAAACATACAAATCATGTTCACAAATCTGTCCACAGATGAAACCCCACCTAAAGTAATAGTGTTACCCTTACCGGTGCCGGTGTTTGTTCCTGTGCCTATGCACCTCTACACACAGTACACACCACACCCTGTTGGACTTCCTTTTCCGGTGAGCTGCTTTCTGTCCAGTATAGATCACTAAACCTTACTGCTTAGTTATTACTTTTTCTTAACTCCATTCACTCCAGCTTATTTCTGTACAATGTACTGGTATTCCACAATATATACAGTGCCTTGCATAAGTATTCACCCCCTTGTATTTTACTACTTTTTGTAGTGTTGCAACCTGGAATTGAAATGGACACATTGTCATGAATCTACACAATAGTCCATAATATTATAGTGGAGGGGGAAAAAATCTATATTGTTTGCAAAATAATTTCCAAATAAAAAAAATGTAAAAGTAAAATATAAGTATTTACCCCCATTGCTGTGAAAACCCTAAATTAGTTCAGGTGCAACCAGTTGCCATCAGAAGTCACATAATTGGACGGAGTCCACTTCTGTGAAATTAAAGTGTCATGTGATCACTATATAAATGCACCTGTTGCTGGAGGGCATAAGAGTTTGTTAGAGAACATACAGCATCACAAAGACCCAGCTATTCAGACATGTCCAGGAGAAGGATCAGATTTCCGTTACTAAAAATATTCCATGGTGCACTTTTAAATCCCTTATTAAAAAAATAGAAGGGGTATGGCTCAACCACAACTCGGCCTAGAGAAGACCATCCACCAAAAGTCAGTGACCTGACTTTGGTGAGAAAAAATATTTTGCACATTCAAGATGTGTAAATCAAATGGTATAAATCTCAATTAAGTCCATTTTAATGCCAGGAGGTTTGAAGGGGTGAATACTTATGCAAGGCACTGTAACAGGCACAGTAATATTATCATGGACATTTCAAAATGACAATACCATAGCTTATTGCCAGTTATGACAATCTTATTGACAGTTATGTCAGCTCCCTGTGTGATACAGAAATTACCATCCTGTTAAAAATGGCTGTCATGTGCCCACCACACGAGAAGTGATGTCATCTGATCATGATGAAGGGAGTTGAAAATGCGATGACAGTCAAGAAATTGGTTTTGATTAAAATGCTGCCCACTGACCTGTACAGGTCCAGCTAAACCAATACAGTACTGATTACGTTCATTAATATCATTGGTCTCATTGCTCACCATAGGTGCCAGTGCCCATGTTTCTGCCCACTACTCTGGACAGCGCTGAGAGAATAGTGGAGACAATTCAGAAGATAAAAGAGAGAATTCCAGACAACCCACTGGAGGCCGACCTGATCATGATGGCAGAGATGGTGGCAGAGGACAGTGAGAAGGACAAAGCTGTCTCCCAAGGAGGTGCATGAGCAAAACAGTTTTTCATGACAGTTTCTCCCAAAAATACTTCTTGCATGATTGCATATCAGCATTTGAGTATACATACAAAAGGATCAATTATTTAAAATTATTTAAAACTGTATATTCAGTGGTAAACTAGGTAGCAGGTTTTTTTTATGTTCATAATGTTAACCTTTTCCAGTTTTTCTGTAAATTTTCTATAAACTCTCATTTATTGCAAAGTTATGTTGATGTACATTGAGCTTAAATGTGGATCTGCATTATAATACGATGAATGGATGGATCCAGAAGGATGGAAAACTGATAGTAGAAACTGACAGTCACTGCTAATATGGGCTGAACAATATTTAAGTATGTTGATCTTAAGTATGTTGAAATATTAAAAACAAGTACAGTTCAACATACTTAAATATTGTTCAGCCCATATTAGCAGTGACTGTCAGTTTCTACTATCGTTTTCCATACTTCTGGATGTGTTGAGCTTTTGGTTAAGCTAAAACTGTGCATATTTCGTATGCTAAAAATCCAGAACAATTCTAGGAAAAGTCTGGCATCACCACATATGATCTGTTTGCTTGTTGAAATGATGTTGTTAGAAATTAATGTATGGTGTTGTATTTTTTCACTCAGACCAGGATGATAATTTTATAGAAGATTTCGACTTGGAAGCCCTCTCCAGCCACCTAAGTTGGGAAGATGACAGCATCTCGAGTGCCTCCCGATGGGGACGTAGCTCAGAGTCCGAAAAAGTGGCTCCATCCAGACAGGTACAGCAGTCTCCCAGCCCACCCCCACAAGAGCCACAAATGGACCTGGAGGCAGATTTTCCAGTCGGTGAGGGCTGTGAAGAGAATCACTTTCACTTATATTTCATATAGTATACTTGCTGATCTGCTGCTGTTTGACCTTTGTGCTTGGCAGAGAGCTTTGAGCATTTGGAACACCGCACACCAGAGGACAAGTCCGTAACTACCACCAGACCGAAAACACGCAAGAAGAACCGTGATTGTTTCTCTCCGAAAAAACGAGTATGAACATCACAGTCAGCATCATGCTTTTTTATCCTGATCATACTTCATCCAAAATTTCCATTCATTCCACTTATGACTGAGTAACATGATCTGCCTTATTCTCCAGTCCTGCAGGCTGGAATAGGCTTCGCACAGCCAAAACTGCTAAACCTTTAACCCTGGATTGAGATCTAATGCTTGTATTCATATACATCCTACATAAGTAGGATTTTATCTTTGTATTTGTTGAGATGTTAATTATATTGAGAGAGCTCAGAGTGTGGTGTGCATGTGTAAATGCAGGCCCGTAAACGTACAGAAGCTCCTCAGTCATCAGCAGCTGATGTTCAGCACCCGACCAGAGTGCACACTGAGTACGGCGTTCAGGCGTGGAAGAGCTGGGTACGCTGGAGGGAAACGCAGCCTAATATGGAGATGCCCAAACTTGGCTGTGAGTCACGGCTGATTTGTTACTACTTACTTATTTACCTGCTTACCTACTTGCTTACTTATTTTCCTACTTACTTACCTATTTACTAATACCGACTTACTTACTAACATAGAAATTTACCATCTTACTTACTTATTTACATACTTACTCATTTACCTACTTACCTACTTTCTTACTTATTTGCCTGCTTACTTACCTAACTACTTACTTACTTATTTACTAATACCTACTTACTTACTAACATAGACCTATAGGGAGTACTTTTACACCTGGCAATCTAAAATACAACTTTGCTCTTATTTACTCAACCAGCACGGAACATTACAATAAAGGAGGACCTGTTACAGTGCAGCACGGCTGAGCTAAGTTACGGCCTATGCAAGTTCGTCGATGAAGTTCGCCGCCCCAGTGGAGAAAAGTACAGTCCAGACAGCATCTATTACCTCTGCTTAGGTATTCAGCAGGTAAGGAACTGTATAAAAAGGGTTGATTCAGAATATAAGGCACAATAATTTAAGACTTCTGTCCAAAAATAAGGCACTTTGTGCTAGTTTGGATTTTTTTTTTTCTTTCCTGTGCAGCACCTTTTTGAAAATAGCAGAATGGAGAACATCTTTGCTGACTGGTTCTACACTAAATTCAGTCAAACTATGTCCAGTTTACTGAAAGACTGGAAACCCACTATACTTCCCAGTGGTGAGATACATACAATTTATATTACTAATATGTAGTCTAAGATCTAATTTAGGAAACTATATGTCCTAGATCAAATAATTAAACCACTAATTAGACTTACATTAGAGACAGTCCTTCTTTTTGTCTTCACTTTTAATTTTTTTTAAAATTGCAAAAAAAGTCAAGTACAATTTATGAGAAATTATATAGCTACATTTGAGTTCAAATTTAAAATGGTGTACTGATGCTTCCCCTGTGTGTGTGTGTGTGTGTGTGTGTGTGTGTGCGCGCGCGCGTACACAGGCTACGTGCACTCTCGAGTGGAAGAAGAATATCTGTGGGAGTGTAAGCAGTTGGGCGCTTTCTCACCGAGCGTGCTCCTCAACACTCTGCTTTACTTCTGCACCAAGTTCTTCAACTTTAAGACTGTAGCACAGCACCAGCGCCTTTCCTTCGCCCACATCATGCGCTGCACTCGTTCACACAGCAATGGGAGCAAGATGTCCTGCCTCCGCTTCTACCCTCCTGTGCACAAAGAAAACAAAAACACATGTTAGTGTTTGCCTAAAGGATTGATTAAAGCACCAATAAAATTTCAATTACTGTTAAAACCTCATATTTGTCTTACTTCTTTGTACTTTAATTTCCTTCAGCGAATGAAGATACAGATGGAGTCCCTGCCAAGAGGAAAAGAGAAGAGGAAGAGGAGGAAGGAGTGGTGCTGGAGATGCAGGAGAATACAGAAAACCCTCTCCGCTGTCCTGTTAGACTCTATGAGTTCTATCTCTCCAAATGGTATGGCAGTGATGTTGGGGATGCTGTATTCATAATTCAGTGCTTAGAATTCTTTATGTTGTAACACTGGCTCATGAATAAGGAATAACACCTGACAAGGCGTGCTGTTAGAAGGAAAATAATCACTGATGACGTGGTCTGTTGTGGCCCGATCCCCAAAGAATTCTCAAATCTGATTGGTCAGAATGTCCAGTAACAGCGGCTTTGACAATAGTGCTATCTATAATTCAAATCACAGGTTTATATTAATGGTTATATTCACAGGGACTTGTATGACAGATGATCTGCATAATTTAAAGCTAATAATAAACAGATTTTAAAAATATATTTGTTATTTAACAAAGTATCATCGTTGATATGGTAAAGCATTTAGGGAAGGAGTCTCCAGTGTCAGTGCTCTGTAACAATCAGTAAGTCTTCTGTGCCTAGAAGTCTTCAGGATGGGGGACTTTGTTTTCTGGTTTCTCTGTAACATGATAAGGTCTAGAAAGAGAAAAAAAAAGAGAGGCTGATGAGGAAATGATGTAGTTGCTATAACGTAAGTGATAACAGAAGCTAACTTGTTTCACAGAATTCCACAGCGTGTTAAATGTAACTACAGACTAATAAATAGTAAGATGTTTGGTTCTTTAATAAATAAGATTGTAATCTTTGGCAACTTGCTGTCAAATAAGAGGAATGTAATAAGGCAACTTGGTATGAAATAACAGAAATGAGGAGCTACTTCTTACATTTATATTTTCATACTGGGATTTTTTTTTCTGTGACCATCCCTCTATCAGAACTAAAAACAACCTACCATTTATCTTTATACATTCCTTTTACATTTATACATTATGAAATGAGAGATAAAAGTAAATTGCAAGTGTGGGCTTTTTTTTTCTCAAATGTAAGAAAGAATGATCGTTGTCATATTACATTGCAGTCTAACACAAGTCTTTCAACCCTTACAGCTCAGGCATGGTGAAGCAACGCACGTCTGTCTTTTATCTGCGTCCCGAGCGCTCGTGTGTCCCCAACAGCCCCTTGTGGTTCTCCCACATGTCACTGGATGATGGGGAGTTGGAGAGCATGCTCACTCGTATCCTCACCGTTCGAGAGATCCACCTGGAGAGAGAGAAGCCCCTGAACGTGTCTGAACCAGAGAACCAATCTGATTCAGAATAATCCAACTCGTACTTTTACAGACTACAGGCTTTAAAACAGTGGAGCTCTTATCTTCTAGCAGGAGGAGATAAAATCCTCTGGAAAGGGTCTTTTTATGTTACATAGCCACTTTGTGCTGTGCTGAGTGCTTGCTGTGGTTGTTATGCTGGCGGAGACGTTGAGGACGTAGCAGTGCTCGGTAATGAGAACGTGGCTGGACTCCAAATCCATGAGTGCACAATCTTCATTTCAGTTCTGTAGATCATTCTGCGGTGCTTATTGTTCAGTTTTCTGTTTATCATTGTGTTCAAAATGGTTCACATTTATGTAATAAAACATCACATTATCTGAAATCACACCATTATAACATCTGACACATTTGAAGAGTCGCTTCGGTTCCGAGTGGCAAAGCATGATACTAACTGTTGTATAGTGCTTTTCAATTACCTGCGTGTGTAAGCTAATTTATATACATTGTGAAAACCATTCAGTCACTTCTTGTGGTATTCAGCAACACTACAATAGATTGTCTGTTTCAGAGTTTGACCCATTTTTGTCAGAGTATGTATTATGTTTTTCAATCTGTGTTTTGTTTGATTTTTTGAAATCAGACCCTGTCTCAATGCGTGTCTCAGAATGCCTCCACACTTCTCTCAGATTGAGTTTGAGTCCACATTTTATTTTGTTTCTTTTCTTTTTTTTTTTTTTTTTTAATGGCTAAAAACCATGAGCCAGCAAATCCTTTTAATAATTCAAACAATTAATATGAAAAAAAATATATCATGTTTCATGATTTTTGAAAAAAAAAATAATAAAAATGAAATACTAATGAAGCTTTTCTCTGCGGTGCTACAGGATACATCATATTTTGTTATTTCGGTGATGTCACTGCACATCATACATCGTTTTACTTTATATACAGTATGTTTGCACACAAATCCATTAACTGTTCTGTACTAAGATGTGCATTTAGTCTTTTGATATTATTTAGTCTTTTTGATACTACCATTTGGTGTAAGAATTGAATTGGCCCCACAGATGTGTGTTAAATGAATTTGAGATTCTGTTACCTGTTTGTCACTCACCATGTGATAACTCCGCCCTGTGTGTGTGTGGAGTTTGCATGTTCTCCTCATGCTTCGGTGGTTTCCTCTGGGAACTCCGGTTTCCTCCCCCAGTCCAAAGACAGGTGTTGTAGGCTGATTGGCATCTCTAAATTGTCTATGGTGTGTGAATGTGTGTGTGATTTCGCCCTGCGATGGGTTGGCACCCCATCCTAGGTGTCCCCTGCCTTGTGCCCCAAGTCCCGTGGGATAGACCCCAGGCTTCCCATGACCCTGTGTAGGATAAGCGATAGAGAATGGATGGATGGACTATCACAACACACAAAAAAGCTTGAGCGACTTTTGTGTCCCCTCAGTCGTTGTTTCTTTTGACTAAGGTAGAACATACTATTAAGTTATTAAGTAGAGGCATTAAAGTGGTACACTTTACCAATGACTACGTGTGTACACATCCAGGTTCTCTGAAGTGTGAGTCTCAGTAGTCAGGAGTTACCACAAAATGACCCAAAACATTTAGTCCATATGGTGTGCATATTTTGCTTGTCTATCAAACCCGAACATATAGCGTCTCACCTATTCGTACCTAAATCTGTTTAGAACATATTATCTGTTCATTGTTTAATGCATCTCTGTAAAGGAATAATATATATGTATTCAGTTACATCCCTGCATACAGTATATACACAACTTATACACAACATGGAGGATCCGTGAAATGCTAGAGTATTAGAGGTGCATTTATGCCAAGTATTTTAGCTGATATATTCAAATATTTGTTAGCAGATTGGATTATCAATCCTACATTTGGTTACCTTATGAAAAGAAAAGAAGGAAGAATAGAGAAAAAGGAAAAAAAAAAAAAAAAAAAAAAAAGCCTTCTTGGCCCCTTGAATATTGAGGACAGTATAGAGAAGGAAGGGACTTTTATTTAGCAATGGAGTCAGACATGATAGTTTCTGAGTTCACACATCCTTTTGAGAGCATGACACAGACCTGATACATGGACTTGTTGTGATTTTTTTTTAACTTTCCAGTGCAATGGCGAAAGAGTAATGTATTTAATATGTAATGTTGTTGTTGTTGTGTGAACACGGTTAGCTAGCCTTTCTAACATGGAGGAAGCAGAAACAGCCGAGGAGCTGTTAGCCAAACAGCATCGCAAGGAGAAGAAAGAGTTGCAAGGTGGGACACTTTTTCATTTAGCACAAGTCTTCTTGTCTTTTATTTACATTCATTGACTTGCTTAATGAGATTATGGATTTAAAAATGCATTGTTTGAACCATTCTTTATGAATGGTTTGGCAGTAGAATAGCTAGTAGCTAGCTAGAGCTCCTGAAGAGACAGAATCTCAAATGGCTCTCAGGTGAATATATAGTGCACTACTGAGGGTGCAAAACCCCGTGTTGTATAGTGTAATATAGTAGTGCGGTAGTGTAGGCAGCATGGAACTGTTTTGGATTCAGCCGTTCAATCAGGTTTGAAGCTGTGTTTCCACCTTCTGTAGCTAAAATCCAGAGTATGAAAAATGCTGTACCTAAAAATGACAAGAAAAGGAGGAAGCAGCTGACTGAGGACATCAGCAAGCTCGAAGCTGAGCTGAATGAAAAACACGAGAATGAGCTGAGACAGCTGCACACGTCCACTCCTGCAGTGAAGGTGGTGTATAGACACTTGTGTGTATGGTGTGTATGGTGATGGTTGTGTAGCATTCAGCTGTGGACATAACTGGAACTGTTTGATTATTATGTGAAGGTTGATGAGGTTACAGATGCTGTTGAGTGCGTGACTGTGTCTGGTGGAGAGCAAGCAGATATCAGACAGGCCCGAATATCCAAAGCGCAAAAGAGAAGGGTGAGTTGTACTGTCTCTGTCTGTCTGTTTCACTTCCATACCTGCCTGTCTGTGTTCCTGTCTGTGTGTCTGCCTGTCTGTCTGTCTGTGTTTCTGCCTGTCTGTTTCTGCCTGTCTGTCTGCCTGCATGTCTGTCTCTGTCTGTCTGTGTTTCTGCCTGCATGTCTGTCTCTGTCTGTCTGTATTTCTGTCTGTCTGTCTGTTTCTGCCTGCCTGTCTCTCTGTCTGTCTGTCTCTGTCTGTCTGTGTTTCTGCCTGTATGTGTTTCTGCCTGCCTGTCTGTCTGTTTCTGTCTGTCTGTTTCTCCACCTGTCTGTCTCTCTCTGTCTGTCTGTGTTTCTGTCTGTCTGTCTGTTTCTGTCTGTGTTTCTGTTTGTCTGTTTCTCCGCCTGTCTGTCTGTCTCTGTCTGTATGTGTTTCTGCCTGCCTGTCTGTCTGTTTCTGTCTGTGTTTGTCTGTCTGTTTCTCCACCTGTCTGTCTGTTTCTTTCTGTCTGTTTCTGTCTGTGTTTCTGTCTGTTTCTGTCTGTGTTTCTGTCTGTTTCTGTCTGTTTCTGTTTGTCTGTTTCTCCGCCTGTCTGTCTGTCTCTGTCTGTCTGTGTTTCTGTCTGTGTTCCTGTCTGTCTGTTTCTCCGCCTGTCTGTCTGTCTGTCTTTGTCTGTATGTGTTTCTGCCTGCCTGTCTGTCTGTGTGTCTCTGTCTGTGTTTCGGCCTCTCTGTCTGTCTGTCTCTGTATGTCTGTCTGTGTTTCTGTCTGTCTGTGTCTGTCTGGGGTTCTGTCAATTTTTGTTTTTCTCGTGCACTCTCTCTCTCTTTCTCTCTCTCTTGTGCCTGCTCTCTCTCTCTCTCTCTCTCTCTCTCTCTCTCTCTCTCTCTCTCTCTCTCGCTGTCTCTCCTAGGTTCTGCTCTCACTGCATATATACTGTAAGGACATTTAGATTGTTTCATGTCTGCTGAGAATATCAGTCATGGTCAGTTAGAGTTTGCTGCGGAAATAAAATGGTTATTTGTTGGTTCAGTAGGAAAATAATCAATGACTGGGTGGTTTGATAAGAAGCAGTGTTACCGTTACCATACTGAAGAGGATTATTTTCCTATAACAGCACATCCTCCTATAGTGTTTTATTCCTCTTATAGCACAGCAATTCACTAATGATTACAATTTTTCACTTCAAGAATGATAGTGTATTTTTAACCTTTTATAGTTACATTTAATGCTGTGGAATGTCTTTCTCTGTGGTGGAAAATGTACTGACTGTTACAAAACACTGACACTGGAGACTCCTTCCATAAATCATTTCATTTGATACAGAAACCTTCATCCTATCAATGATTATACATTTTTCTTTGTTAAATAATACATTTTTTAAAAATCCGTTGATAAGTTTTCTATTATTGTTTACATGTTCGTGTGAATGATTTGTTACTATAGAAATGATAATGTATTAAATTTGAATTACAGCCACGGCACTATTGTCAGAGCTGTGATGTTATGGAAAATTAATTAACACCTTCTGACTAATCAGATTTCAGAATTCAACAGTGCTGATATCACTATATGATAAAGTTGACCTAGATTCTGACTGATCACTTTAGTGCTATTTTTGCTTTAAGTGTTTTGTGGGACATTTTCCAGGACAAGAAAGCAGCTCAGGAGAAGGAGAGAGAGAACCGCATCGCTGAAGCTGAAGTAGAGAATCTGCTGGGATCTAGACATCAGGAAGGACTAAAACTAAGACAGAAACTGGCAGAGAAGCAGCTGCAGATTAAAGAGATCTCATCTGATGGCCATTGCATGTATCGTGCAGTAGAGGATCAGCTAACAGGGCGCGGCTGTTCTCTCGGGATCCAGCAGCTCCGACTTCAAACAGCTCAGTACATGAGGAGCCACGAGGACGGTTTCCTGCCCTTCCTTACCAACCCCAACACAGGAGACATGTACACTGCAGGTGAGCAGCAGCACTAAAGTCCACCCGTTTAGGTGTGTGTGTGTGTGTCAAGTGTTATTTCACATGCTCATTTTTTCGGCATTTTAATAAATATTCATAAACAGGATTGCTGTTACAGGAAAGTACTGTTGTCACCCTGAAGTTGATTATTTTCCTATAACAGCACATCCTGAAGTGTTTTATTCATCTTACATACATAACAGAGATTTTCAATGATTAAATGATTACAACCCATTCTAGTTGAAACCAGTTTTAACTGTTATTTTTAATGTTGTGGAACATACGCAACACAAGTTAGTTGTTAGCACATTATAAGTACACACTTGCTACATGAGTTGCAGTCATGTGGCATAAAATATTTAAGAAAAATCACTAGAATTCATAGAGTGTGTCTGCTTTTTAAAAAAAAAAAAAAAAAAAAAAACCTTTGTCTTCCTGTACACAGAAGAATTTGAGAAGTACTGCAGTGATGTTGCAGAAACAGCAGCTTGGGGTGGACAATTAGAGGTAAGAATTCTGATAAAGTTCCCAGATTAGTTGTATCCTTGGGTAAATGTGTAGAACCGTGCACTAAGTTTCAGAAGCTTAACTTTTATTTAAATTGCATTTATATAAGATTCACTCCAAGGTGTATAAGCCTTGGTTGATTCTCCTGATATAAATTATAATTTACAAAATGTTGACAGATTGTGTTATGTTGATTATTATTTTGAATAACGAGATAGTGTCAAAATAAGATATAATCAAATGATGAGATAATGTTGAAAAAGATAACTAGACATGAGTTAAGTCGAAGTAACTTAATCTCATAAATTTGAATAACTCGTTATTGTTAAGATATGGAGTTATTTCGACATAACTGGTTATTTCTAATTATCTTATTTTGAAATAATGAGATGTGGAAAAACAAGATAACTAGGAATAAAATGTCAAAATACAATAACTAGAAATAAGTTAGTGGTAGTTAGTAGAGTTAATATCTAACAAATTAATGTCCCATTTTTTTTGACTTAACTGGTTAATTCAAGATATGTCAATATTAAGACTTAACTCATTTCAAGTTATCGTTATTTCCTAATTATCTCATTATTTCAATAAATTAGTCTTGTTGATAGATGCTTTTCCATTGCTTAATCTGGTTTCCTCTCATCATAGTTAAGAGCCCTTACACACGTCCTCCAGTTACCGATAGAGGTTATTCAAGCGGATTCTCCTGCTCTTATTATTGGTGAAGAGTATGACAAGCCACCCATCACTCTTGTGTAAATATCTTTTTAAAAAAATCCTTATTTTATTTCTTTTTTCTTTTGTAGTAAATGCCAATATGGTTAATTTTTCTGTCCTTGACATTTTACAGTTACATGAGGCACGCATATGGACTGGGCGAGCACTACAACTCCGTGGAACCACTGAAAGATGCAGCGGGTGAAGAGCAACACTGAAATAATTTGTCCTGGAACCTTTTTCAAATTACATGGAGGCAAATACACAAACATGTGGCTTTGGTTGCTCCAGATTTAGAGTAGATGCTGAAACAGGAGAGGAGAGATGGCTTCCAGAAGAACCAAGTGATAATGGCTGTTTTAGGTTGTAGACTTTATGCACAATATTCCCAGGATATCATCATAATTAATAAATGTGCAGTGGTTAGGTCTGAGGAAATGGGCTACAAAGAAGCTTGTCTTGGAATAAAAAAAAAAAAAAACTTTTTTAATAAATGCTAAGTTTCTTTTTTTTTTTTTTTTTTTTTTTTTTTTTTTTTTTTTTTTTTTTTTGAAAACCTTGTGTTGCTTTAAGACATTATTCAATAAATGAGTCTTATTGATAGATAGTAGGGTGCTAAATACTATATTGAAACGAGGTAATGATGAAATAGGAAGATAACTTGAATATTATCTCGTAATTTCGACATAGATTGTGGGGTGTGTAGGAAACTCAGAAGTGAAGACTAGACTTGGGTATATCTTCAGCAGGATTATTTCTTGAGTGTGCACTTATTGAGTGTAGATAAAGGGATCTGTACATTGTAGGTTTAAATACAGTTTTAGGGGGGTCTTTAGAGGTGGAAACAAAAGCACTCACTTGACAATCTCAAACAAAGTATGCAAAGGAAGTATGCAGTTCTAGGAACCTGCCCCAGTTTCATCAGCCCTAATCCAATCCAATCCAATCCAATCCCACTCAGACACTTCATTATCATAGAGATAAAGAAAAGTCCACACCTCAGGTATTGATGATCATGAGCAATGGCCACCAATTCAGAGAACGGGGCAGGGGCACCAAGAGCCATCACAGATAAGAGGTGATAGCCTCAGTTACCATGCTCGTTTGCCTCACGATAAAGAGACCAGGAACTGGCAGAAACCACCTTCTAGAGACTTTGCTCAACATAATCATTCAGCTGATGCTATACACATAAAGGAAAACAGTGACTCTTAAATTTGTTTTCCTACGGGTGTTAAATATTATCATTAAGACAAATTGTATTGGATTATTTCGGAATAACGAGATAATGTCAATTTAACAAAATAATGAGATAATGTTGAAATAAGGTACCTAGAAATGAGTTAAGTCGAAGTAACTTAATATCTCATTAATATGAATAATGTGTTTCAAGACGTAATTATTTCGACTTAGTTATTTCTAATTGTGAAATAATGAGATATAAAAATAACAAGACAACTAGAAATGATGAGTTAATATCTAACAATTAGATGTCTCATTAATGTCTCATTACAACTTAACTGGTTAATTCAAAACATTATTTCAGTATTAAGACTTTAACTCATTTTTATTATTTGTTATCTTATTATAATAAATTAGTCTTATTTTATAGATTGTTATATGCTACATAGTATGTCAAAATAATGAGGTAAACTTGAAATAAGATAGTTATTATGTCACAATAACATCTTGAAATAAAGAGACATTATTCTGACTTGATAACTGTTATTTCTAGTTATCTTGTTGTTTTTTTTTACACATTATCTTGTTATTTCTCATCTTATTTCCACATGATCTCATTATTTCAGCAAGCCACCAGTAAGTCTAATTTATTGAATATTATGCTGAAATAACGAGATGATGTCAAAATAACAAGATAGCTAGAAATACCGAGTTATTATGTCACAGTATGATCTTGAAATAGTCATTATTCTGACTTGATATCTTATTTCTAGTTCTCTTATTTCAACATTATTTCTGCAATCTACCAGTAAGTCTAATTTACTGAATATCATAATGAAATAACAAGATGATGTCAAAATAACTAGAAATAACGGGTTTTTAAGACATAATAAACGACATAGTATCTTGAAATAACGACGTTGTTGTTCAGGTCTTCAGTACTTTATGGACGCTAGAGGGCAGTGTTGTGCAGCTTCATTCCCAGCACACTACCGTACTAACTAGTATGTGGAGAATAGAGCGGGTACAGGTTTATACACATACTTATTAGTAGGAGAGTGCGCGACCCGTGTTTCTATGGGAACGTGAATAAATTACTATGCTGAAGGATTTTTGAGCGTGTTTTAGGCAAATGGCCAGTGATTTGGTGTTTCGAGCAATGAAAGCTAACGCTAAATCGTTAAATTTGAGCTCGAGGAACCTAACTGAGCTTTCTAAAGGATTTGGAAAGTTAACTCGGGTTTTGTGGCTCCGTTTAAACAACAACCGCCTCACGACTCTGCCTGTGGGCCTGCAGTGTATGCAGCAGGTGGGGAGCTGGACAAGGTCTCAGCCAGCACTTCTGTATGTGTGTGTGTGTATATATGTGTGTGTGTGTCTATATATATATATATATATATATATATATATATATATATATATATATATATATATATATATATATATATATATATACATACACATATATATGTGTGTGTGTGTCTGTCTGTCTGTGTGTGTGTATATATATATATATATATATATATATATATATATATATATATATATATATATATATATATACAGTTGAGGTCAAAAGTTTACATCCCCCTTTCAGAATCTGCAAAATGTTTATTATTTTACCAAAATAAGAGGGATCATACAAAATGCATGCTATTGTTTATTCAGTGCTGACCTGAATAAGATATTTCACATAAAAGATGTTTACATATAGTCCACAAGAGAAAATAATAGTTGAATTTATAAAAATGACCCCATTCAAAAGTTTACATCCACTTGATTCTTAATACTGTGCTGTTACCTGAATGATCCACAGCTGTGTTTTTTTGTTTACTGATAGTTGTTCCTGAGTCCCTTGTTTGTCCTGAACAGTTAAACTGCCTGCTGTTCTTCAGAAAAATCCTTCAGGTCCCACAAATTCTTTGGTTTTCCAGCATTTTTGTGTATTTGAACCCTTTCCAACAATGACTGTATGATTTTGAGATCCATCTTTTCACACTGAGGACAACTGAGGGACTCGTATGCAACTATTACAGAAGGTTCAAACGCTCACTGATGCTCCAGAAGGAAAAAACATGCATTAAGAGCCGGGGGGTGAAAACTTTTGAACAGAATGGAGATGTGTATATTTTTCTTATTTTGCCTAAATATCGTATTTTTTCATTTAGTACTGCCCTTCAGTACTGTGTGTGTGTGTATGTGTGTGTGTATACAGTACTGTGCAAAGTCTTAGGTACATGCAAAGAAATGCTGTAGAGTAAAGATGCCTTCAAAAATAATTAAATTAAATGTTACTACATTAAAAAAAACCTATAAAGAGCAGTAAACAGTAACAAGTGAAACAAAGTCAATATTTGGTGTGTCGATCCTTCGCTTTAAAAAAAAAAACAGTAGTCTCAGGTGCAGTGTGTGCAGTTTTATAAGGAAATGAGCTGTAAGTGTTACTGAGCATCTTGCAGAAGCAGCCACAGTTCTTCTGGAGACTTTGACTCTCACACTCGCTTCTTATTTTTGCAGCGAAACCCAGCAGCCTTTATTATGTATTTTGTCTGAAAAGTGTCTCTTATGTAATCTGCTGCTTTCTTTACTGACATACAAACATTTTTCTGTAACATTTAATTTTGTGCTGGAAAAGTAATGTTTGGAATCTAAAATGTTTTTGTACTGAATCAATAATGTAGAAGTCATAAAATAGTCATAAATATATATAGTTTTATATATATATATATATATATATATATATATATATATATATATATATATATATGGTTTTGTTTGAGTATTTGCTGCTTTAGTTGACAGAACTTAACCTGGGCAATAATGCTTTCGAGGAGATGCCACCAGTCCTGAAGCATCTTCACAGCTTGAAAAAGCTGCATTTGTACAGGAATCAGATTTCCACACTGCATCCAGAGGTGCTGGGTGAGTTACAACCATACTACAAACTTTAGCATAAACCATAAATCCATGAATGCCATGATGAAAGGCGAAATAAGGGAATAAGGGAATTAAAATAGTACACAATAAACCCAATACAGTTCACATTCAATATCCTCCAGAATTATTCATAAACATGAGCAAAAATAATACTGAATACTAAATGAGTTTCTATTGTTGGAGGTGTGGACCAAACTCCTTCTCACTATCTCCAGACATTACTATCTAGACATTACAGGAAGAGTGTTGTTATTCTCTCCAGGGCAGGCATCATAAAATATTAACTATAAGGCTTTTTGAAACCAGTGTTTTGTTGGACAAAGTGTAGTACTTAAAAACTTTGTGTTTGAAACTAATAAATAAATAAAACTACACAATGTCCCTGTATGCCTGAGCTCAAAACATCACTTATATTATTCTTTTATATATTAATTTTGGGGTGCCAATAATTCTGGACGGCATTGTATCCCCAGTACATAATAAGGTACTTATTAAAATCTAGTCCTTGTTGGTTATAAATACAAAAATAGCCAAATAATTCTGTGTAAGACTTTATTAATGACTGTACGCAATTTACTGTAATGATATATGATTGAATTACAAATTAAATTTTGTTTGTTTCAGTAGATTGTTTGTATTTTTCAGAGAGTCTTTCAAATCTTATTGTTCTCAACCTGAACCACAACAAAATCAGAAGCATTCCTACAGCTATAAAGAGGTGAAATGTCTAGTCAGCTTTCATACTGAGTGTGATATTGACTCGAGATGTGATTCATAATGCGAACGTGGCTTTCGATTGTTTTCATTTACAGCCTCTCGAATTTGGAAAGATTCAGTATTGCGGACAATCAGCTAGAAGAGATTCCCGCTGAGTTGGGGCTGGTCAGCAAGTTGACGGAGATGAATTTAACCAGGAACAAGCTGCGTGAAATTCCACAGGAGTTGTATAAGTTAACACAGCTGAGGAAACTGAGCTTGGCTAGAAATAATCTCAGAGAGTTACCAGAGGTGGGTTCTGGGTTAGCAGTTGTTTAGAACGACACGTGTCTATTATGTATGTTTAATGCATTTTTTACACAGTAGTCCTGGAATGAATCAGAACATTTCCAGTTTTTCCAAAGGGAATTCTTGGATGGAAAAATCTGAAGATGTTAGATGTTGCTGGCAACCACCTGTCTATGTTTCCAGTCAATGTAAGTCATTTTGACATTTACTATTTAAACAAAAAAAAAAAACGTAAGCATTTAGCTATTATATCTTTAATGAAATTCACATGAAACCCCCTATAATAAGTCAAATGTAAAGTTATTTATTCCACAGCACTGTTGATTTCTCGGTTCTGATAAGTCCGAAGGTTGATTCATTTTGTATAACAGCAGCTTTGCCGGTAGTTTCGGCAAGGTTTATGCACTTGTTCCGCTATGTTATTGTTACCATAGTAACAACCCTGCGCGTTAACAGATACAAAAAGTACATAATTTCATAAGTTCATAGGATGAAGCTTATTTTTTGCTTTTTGGAAGGAGTCTCCAGTGTCAGCGCTTTGTAACAGTCAGAGGAAAAGCCGTAACTTTCTGAAATGCGGTAGTCTTCAGGACACTTTGCGTTTTTTCTGTAACATGACTGATAAAAAATCTCTTTGTCTTGTATAAATGATCCAAGTTTATAATTTTGGTGACAGGTATAATATACTGACACAATTTTTTATTAGTCTACTAAAAGCTTTTTTTATCCCTCAGTTCCACTTACTTGAGCTGGAAGAATTATACTTTGAGGGAAACAGTCTTGTTCAGTTTGAGCTGTTCACGTCCACTCAACAGGAGGAAGTTCTCTCATTAAAGGTGAGGTACAGCTTAGGTCCATGGTTTTCAAAGTGTGGTTCGAGGACTCAAGCATATCCAGCGGGCCTGTTTTTTAAATGTGTAATTACAAACCACTATTATTATATTTAGTATTGAGTTTTTATTTTAGCTTGCTAGTAGTTAGCAGTGTTGCCTCGTACCTCTGGGGTTGGAGGTTCGAATCCCGCCTCCGGCCTGTATGTGTGGAGTTTGCATGTTCTCCCCGTGCTTCGGGGGTTTCCTCAGGGTACTCGAGTTTCCTCCCCTAGTCCAAAGATCCAAAGACATGCATTGTAGGCTGAATGGGTGTGTGTGTGCAGAAGTGCACAGAAAATGAATGGATGGACTGTTCCCTTTAATTGGGTTTAATCCAAACCTCAAGAACTCAAAAGTAAGTATAATCAATGTCAACTTAAAGCAAATGAGAATTTTAATAAAATGTGTTCTACAAATAAACGATCTAAGGCTCCAATAATTAGCTAAACTATTACTGTGCACACAGAATATTTAATTAGTTGGATTATGTTAATAAATTCCTGCAAAAAGTTTGTGAACCCCATTCCTTACATGTTATTAATCACAGAAAGGTGCAGTTAGAGGAGGTTCTTCTGACTGTGCAACATTCTAAATAGTGAAATCTTACATTTCACCAAACATTTCAAAATGGATGCCTGAAAACATTCATACGGTGGAGGCAGGGGCAGCTGAATGTAAAATTTCTTTATTAATGCTGTTCTACAATGCATGGTCTTAATCCATCTTTTGGGTCAAAACAGAACAGAACAGAGAAGAATGTCACAGGCAAATCCACATTTATCCAAACCTGACAGGCAGAGGTCAAAGCCAGAATATATTTGCTGTGACTTGGAGAGCTGTGAAAATAAAAGCTAGGAGACTATGGAAACTAGGACACAGCTCCGAGATGCTGTATATCCTCAGCAAAACAAAGGAGTATATACACTGCTTAATGAGACATAATGAAACAAATGAGAAGAGACAGGTGGTAATAATCACGATTCAGACTGAAGCAGGAGTGAGATAAAAATAGGAATTGAGCACGAGGGTACTTTGACAACTGATAACATTGTTTTCTGCACAGGAGCATGCTGCCAGATTCATCCTGAAAGAACATTTAAATAAGTCGTCTATGGTGTCCAGGGCTTCGCTACTCCTTCCAGATATACAGACAATGCTGTCTCGGTTTGGGATGTGTGCCGTGTGCTTTGAGCCCTTTCTGACCACCTGGGTGGAGTGTGTGCAGTTCATCAACCTGCGAAAGGTGCACATTCTGTATGAACACTCCAGAGTCACAAATGAGAAAAAGTTACTTACTGAATAGTTCTAACTGAATAGAAGTATTAACAATTTCATAATATAATATGAGAAAGAAATCTGTTCGTCCATGTGCATATACACTCACTGGCCACTTTATTAGGAACACCGTACACCTGTCATTTATGCAATTGGCCTCATGGTGCAGCAGCACAGTGCAAAAAAATCTTACAGATACAGGTCAAGAGCTTCAGTTAACACTGACATCAAACAAAATGTGGGAAAAATGTCATCTCAGTGACTTTGACCGTGGCATGGTTGTTGGTGCCAGATGGGCTGGTTTGAGTGTGTCAGAAACTGCTGATCTCCTGGGATTTTCAGAGACATAACAGTCTGTAGATTTGCAAAAAACATCCAGTGAGTTCTGTGGGCAGAAACACCTGGTGAGAGAGATCAGAGGAGAACGGCCAGACTGGTTCAAGCTGACAGAATGGCTACTGTAACTCAAATTACCACTCTTTACAACCGTGATGAGCAGAAAAGCATGTCAGAATACACAACACGTCGGAACTTGAGGTGGCTAATTGCATGTGTATAGGGCTTTAGCACACGCACGAATGGGGAATAGTGTAATATATTGGTGGAGCACACTGAATAGTGTAAAATATTACACATGTTGCTAATCATACACTTTGTGTAGAATGTGAAAAATGTCTCATTGCAATCCTTTATTTTTCCTAGGACATGGGGATTAAAAACTCACAGAATATTCCAGTCCGTGTGCTGCTGTGCTCCTCTGCCTGCTTCAACAAGAGCGGCCACTCTTACTACAGCATCGCTAAAGTAAAGCTGTAAGAGGTGTCCTCTCACACTTCTCATTATAATTCCAGTAATACATGTCTCCTCTAAGCCTGTCCTGTAGTGGTGCATTGCTTTCAAAAGCAGGTGAAATGTTTTCATCCTTTATATAATCAGCCACCAGGTGGCAGTGTATGATCACTCACGGGCTCTGTATGTTTCCATGAAAGAACTTTTCAGTGTCTGTGAAAGTTCATGCCAGTCATCTGATGTCAGCACTTCTACTCATGGAGAGAAAACCCAGAGAAAGATCTACACTCTATGCCCCAGTACATACGAATGTTAGAGCAAGAGTACGTGTATCTTTTCTAATTTTTCTTCCTTCACCCATCAAACTCCCAGACCCCGTCTGTAGGTCCGAACTTTCATTATTCATTCTCTTAACTACATAAAATTTGCTATTAGTCTCACTGTAGCAACTAAATAATTTGTAGTAGTAACTAAATAATATGCTTTAAGACTATACTCATTGTAAAGCATATTGAAGGGGTAAAATGTATGTAGTGTATATTTTAGGTACCATTTTTGCTACTACTAACCACGTTCTTCCAAATTATTATTCCTAAATTACACTAAATTGGTCCTAGGTGTGAATGTGTGTGTGCGTGTGTGTGTGTGTGTGTCTGTGTGCATGGTGCCCTGCAATGAACTGGCCTCATCCAGGGTGTATTTCTACCTCACACACAGTGTTCCTGGAAGTAAGTCTAAATCCATAGACACCCTGAACAAGATAAAGTGGTTACTAAAGATGAATGAGTAATAATATATAATATGACACATTGTAGTTATACGCTATTATGCAATATTTATTTCCTAAGTGGCGAGATGGACGGCCTCAGTAGGAGAAGCGTTATTCTCTCATCTATAGCATGGACCAGCAATCCATAGATGACAAATTTGTTCATACTTACTGGTAGGCTGGTGAGTGAGAAGTCACATAGTGGTAAATGGAGATGAAGATTTAGCAAAAGATTTGAAAAACTATGAACAAAAAAGTTTTTCTCTTTTGCTGTGGAAGGTGCTTTTCTTTTAAGTATTTCCACCATGTCAGAAACAGTAAATAGTGGCTACTCTCAGTGTTATAGTCACTGAGTCTACTGATCCATACACTTACCACATAACTGAGACATTCTCTTTCTAACTGATCACATTTAGTTAAAATGAGTTTTATGCATTTCCAGTCCAGCAGAATTGCATTGTAATTGCAAAATTATTTAAAGTAGATCTTCTTTTGCTAACACGTACATTTTAGTAGCCTAGCTCTCTATAGAAGAGTCTTCAGTCCTCCATATCTACTCTTAGTTCATCTGTTCGACCTGAGAGAATTTAATTTCTCCGAGTTAATTTCCCATGCAGGCCCTCTGAGCTCCGAGCACAATCCATGGAGTCGGGTCTGATGAATAATGCAGCAGGTTTAATTGCAAGAGCCAGAAACTAATGATTTTGGACTGGTTAACAGCAGGGGAACCATACATCTCTGCAAACTGAATGAAAAATCAGTTTTTAAAAAAGGGAATAGGGGAAAACGCTAATTGATGAATAATTAAAGCTTCGGCTACAGGGCGCAATTGTGACATTTTGTTTCAATCAGTTTTGAAGTAGAGGGGAAAGTGCACTAAAGAAAGTAATGACAACTGTGAGAATGTCCGGTGTGAAAGAAGGATTGAGTCACTTAATTATATAGTCTTCAGTCAATCTCTGCTACTACTCTGGAATAGAAATTTTTATCTGAAGAAAGAGTGGAAAAAATTAGGCAGGCTGTGTTGGATAACATTTTTTCTTTGTTATTTTGCTGGATTAAAAGTGTTACATGTAACCATTATCTTCTGTTTGGTCAGAATATTTTGTCAGGAGAACAATATTAAATTTGATATTTCTTTTTTATTGGCTTTCTTTCCTTTTCTTGAAAATGTAAAATAAATGCCATCATATAAAAGGCATTCACCATTAAATATTACTCAGCCATGCATCACACATACAGTACATTCATGGAATTAAGTGTATACCGATTTGCGTACGGCTGACAAAAATAAAGACTGATGGAAATACGTGTACACACAAGAAAGTGAAAATGACTTTTCAAACAAAATGTGCTTGGCTGAAATTCAGTTTAATCTGAGAGTAACATCTTGAAGTCTTGGAAAAAAAAACTGCTATGCAAATATATAAATTTATATTCTTGGCTCAAAACGTTTTTTCCAATCACACCCATACACACCCATGCCATTAGGATGATTTGCAACCATATGACGTAAAAGAAATAAACGGAATATATTGGGTAATTGGCATGAATTTTATAGATTGTAGTCATCCCAAGACTTATTTTTAGAAAGCTATATTGTGAAATACATGTGCTGAAATGCATTTATGAAATAAGTGATGCAGTGATACCTTTTTTTTAATATTTTTTTATAAAGCATCTGGCTCCATAGCTTTTGACCTTTTTGACCTGATTTATAAGCTGGTGACTGATTCACGCAGGCATCGGTTTATATAAGGAATAACACACAACACGGCGTGCTTTTGTAGGATAATGATCCACGCCAGGATGGTGTGATATGTTATCATCTGAAGCGGATCATTTTCCTGAAACAGCGTAGCCCGAAGTCCGCCATACAAGTCAATGTGTAATTTGTTGCTATAGAAACAATGAAGTATTAGAACAAGTGCATTAGTCTAAACCTGTCATTTATGTTACAGTCAGAACTACTGTCAGAGTATTGTTTTTACAGAAAATTAATCAATTAATTGAAAAATTCAGCCATGCTGTGGTATAAATGTATATGGGGCAGTGGATAGCGTTTCAGCGTCATAGCTCCAGGGTTATGGGTTTGATCCCGAGCTCGGGTTACTGTCTGTGTGGCGTTTCGCATGTTGTTCCTGTATTGATATGGGTTTCATCTGGGTTCTCCAGTTTTCTCCTACTGTCCAAAAACATGCAGTAGGTGGATTTGTTATGTTAAATTGGCCCTAGGTGTGAATGTGTGTGTGTGTGTGTGTGTGTGTGTGTGGTGCTCTGTGCTGGACGGCGTTCCATTCAAGGTTGTTTTCCCATGTTGTGCCCAGTGTTCTGGATCGACTGCGACCCTGACCAAGATGGATGGATGGATGGATAGATAGATATTCATATTCTCTCTCTTTCTCTTTCTCTTTCTCTCTCTCTCTCTCTCTCTCTCTCTCTCTCTTCCTCACTCTATGTATTGTATGAAATATGCATTATTCCAGTGAGCAGATGTTGGGCCCTGCAGCAGAAAACCTGCCTCAGGCCTTGTCTGGTGTGTGTGTGTCTGTGTGTGTGTGTGTGAGTGTGTGTGTGTACCTCCTCTGCAAAAGAACACTTTGTTAATACAGAGCTCAGCCCTCACTTCGTTGTTTTGCTAGCCTCATTTCACACAAACACACACAGCACACACTTGTTTTCATGCATCAGTGTTTCAGGGATATTACAAAAACACCAGCTGCTAGTGATCCCTCCGTTTGAGAGCATTTGCACTGAATAAAGAATAGGTGCATTGATTGACATTAATGGCAGGGAAGAATAGCTGAAAGGAGAGGTTATAGCACAGTAGGAAAACGTATGGAGAGCACTGCATTGGTAAGTTTTGAACATGTATGCCATATGTTAATTAGGAGGTCTGCGCTGATATGATTACTGAACAGGATTATAGCCTGTGGTGCCGTATCTCTGCACTTTCTCATGGGGAAAACATGATATGATAAAGTAGCCGTGCATGCATTTTAATTTTCCAGGCTCAATATGGGCAGTGTGATGTTGGCAATTCTGCCCAGGATGATCTATTGGAGTGCTTGTTCATTACACCTCTTGTCTATTAGACTATTTAAGCTCCTATCACATGCTCGAGGCCTTCGGCGACTACGTTAAAAAAAAAAAAAAAAGGCGGTTTCAAATCCATAATTCACATGCTTGGAATGATAAAGTAGGTGAATGGTTGCTAATAGCAGTCATTAGTAAGGGCTCAGGGACATTTGGAAAGTTGTCTGTGCGTCACAGTCGTACTGAGCTGAAATGCGGTGTAGATTTGATCAGAAAAAGCATTTTGATTTGGATGTGATTTCAAAAAGAATATTGCAGTGAATGTCAAAGAATTATCTGTTATTATCTGCAAAATGTAAGAATATGCAGGCTGCACAATCAATGCACAGAATTTTTTTCCCTATATTTTATGTGACTCAAACGTTATGCTTGTAAATTACCTGTAAATTAGTACAGGTAATAATGGCTGTTATTTTTTCAGTCATGATGACACAAATATAATCAGAATTATATCATTTGATAATTACAATTTCAAATAACCACATTCATAATCTAAATGTCACTCCTTAGTAATTATTCCCTCAGGCTTTATGGGAAGTCTCTAAAAATCCATTCTGATATTTAAGCTGTTATTTCCTGTAAAGCATTTGGCATTGTTTAATCAGTAGATTTGCTTACATACTGGCTCTTGGTTTTAGGTTTATTTGATAGCTGGTTTCATAAACATGGCAATAACTATTTAATAGATAATCAGTAGAGTGTAATCTCATCAACTTTGGTGTACAAAATGACACTTGCCATATTTGTGGCATCATGATTGCACCTTTAGTGGATTTACCTGACCTTTATTTCTTTAAATATGTATGTATTCTACGTATCTATTCACATTTTCATTTCTTCTTTATGCTTATACCACATTGCTGTGGAGTTCTTGATTCTGATTGGTCAGAAGGTGTTTTCTATCTAATTTTCTATCACAGCAACTCTGACAGTAATTCTATCTGCAAAGCTGATTTTAAGTATATGTATTGATAGTATATGTAATATTTTCTATAGTAATAACCATAGAATGTGCATACAAACAAGTTTTCTGCAAGGAGACATTTATTTAGCTTCTTTGGAAGGAGTCTCCAGTATCAGTGCTTTGCAGCAGTCTGAGGGTAAGCTGTGGGAAAGTCTTCAGGATTTTATTAACTTTAAGAGAGAAAAAAAGAGAGCCTGGTGAGGGAAAGATTGTTTGAATGAATGAATGAATGTTTATAGCTGCTATAACGTAAGTGATAACAGGAACTTTTATGTATTTCGCTATCTTCCACAACGTTAAATGTAACTATAAATAGATTAAAATTATGATGTGGCTTTCTTTAATAAATAAAATATTGTTGAATAAATATACTGTGGTATAAGAGGAACTTATTTAGTTTCTGTTATCACTTTGGGCCTCGCCACCACACCATCACTGATAACACCACACTACGTTGTTTTAGTCTTTACATATTCGGTGTGGTTCTCAGACATGAACTGAAAGGAGACCTTGCTGAGTGTCTGCACTAGAGCTCGAGTTGACTTTGGTTCCACTAAGTTGCACTCTCTGAGTCCATGTGGAGTGGGTATATTAAAATGAGTGTCATTGATTGCTGGATTAAAGGCTGTGTGTCTGAGAGGGAGAAAAACAGCCACTCGGTATCACACAGAGAAGCCCTGTTGAAGCGAGACGAGCACTCTCCAATCAGGCCAATCTATTGTCTTGCATCTTATGCTGAATGAAGTATCTCCCGTCGAGCCGCTGCCACGGCACTATGGCATTGTCAGCATGATGGCTGCACAATCAATTCCCTCTTTCCCTCTGTCTTTCTGTCGCTTTCTCTTTCTCTGATCTGCCTCTAGAAGGCACTGTGCCTCTGTGCATCAACCTCAGACGGGCTCTGAAGTCACAAACAATGACTCAAATGCCTTCAGCTACACAAAGCGGAATAGCTGAGGATAAAAGTCAGACCTACCATGGATAATGTGAACGATAAAGAGAGTGTATTTGACATTCGTTACAGCTAGAGCGAATGGGATTAAAATCAGACTTGAAATAGCACCATGAAAGAAAATATTTTGCCTGCTCTGTTTTTTTAAGTGCTGCTCATAGCTTTGAACCAAAATGGGTTTATGTCTTGTATTTCCTACTTAATAAGACACTTTTGTCTTGCATTCACTCATATGTATTATGCAAATACATATGAGTGAATGCAAGACAAAAGTGTCTTTTTTTTAATCAAATCTGACAAAATCATCTTTCCAAACAGTTGATTTCAGGTTTACAAGAATATCAGGGTGTAGAATTTTTATACTGTATATCTGACCATGACAGATCTACATCAAAGCTGCCTTATTACTTTGTGTCCTGAAATATTCTCTAGTAGGGATGTAATTGAATATGAATACATTGTTCAGAATGAACCTGTAATGTGTTTTAAATAGATACAAATCCAGATACAAATAGGAGGCTCACTATTCATTTTTCTCGTCTCTCGTCAGTAGTTTATTTCAGTAGCCTGACCTAAACACTGCTTTTCTTTTCTTTATCATGTTTCTGTACAACCTGGCCCAAAATTCAGAAAAGAAATATGCTATGATGTATCTAGGACGTCGCTCTGCTTGGGTTTCCAAAAATATTTATTCAACTGAAAAAATTGTTCTTAAATGAAAATCATATGGGAATTATAAATAAAGTATAAAGTTTGTAGTAGATTCTGAGAGCATGCCCTGTGAATTTTTTAATCTTTCTAGAAGGTAAAAAACCCAAAAACTAGGGTAAATCTGATCAAATATTTTTAGACTGCTGTTGCGGTTAACAATAGTTCCTCGAAGATTTGGGAAAGATGTTTTTTTTGAAAGACTGTTAGTTTGCTTACTAAGTCATATTAGATAGAAATCTTGCCAGAAGGTTTCGCTGGGCAACCAATTATGATCTCAAGTGATGTAGCTGAGGTTGAGGAACTGTAGAAGTTCAGGACTTTGCAATTTGTTGTGATATTTTGAGAATAAAAAATGACTGGGGAAAAGGGGCAGGGTACACATTTAACAACAACAACAACAACAACAACAACAATAATAATAATAATAATAATAATAATAATAATAATAATAATACAAGAACAAAAACAAAACAATACACCCCCTACACTCCCTTACAATTCAAATCCGAATGCAGATACAGATATATGTAGCCTTCCATACATGTAATAAGGTGATGAGTGATGCTTTGGCGGACACAAAGACGATGAAAGAGAGATTAACAACTATAATGGACACATTCCTCAAGGACGTTCTTCATCCCCCTCTGTATGTGCCAGATGTTGGGCCAGCCGAGGCAGAATGCCACAGGCACTGCATGTTCCAGAAAAAAACGCAGGTCCAGATGCCGCTACCTGGACTGTGATGGTGCCAGCTGCTTTCCTCTCTGAGCATGCTCCCTACAGACCATGTGACCCTATCAAACATAATATGCTAGCAATAAACATGGAAAGATGGCATTTACGGCCATCTCTATTCTTCATTTTGTTATTCTCCTTGAATCTCAAATAAAAAAAGTCCTTTTTTTGTTATTTATTGTTCTTCTGAGAAAGAACACTCAATCTAAAAGAAAAAGACTGCAGGATTAACAAAAAGAAAATGTTCTCGTAAAATTGTCACACCACCTACCACACATCTTGTAGCAAATAATATCAAAAAATGATTTATTTGGGAACTGGTAATTTTCTATAATTTGGTAGTTATGTATTAACTTCCCTTTCAAAGCGCATCAAGCGGCTCATTGTCTATTTTTTTGTCTGCTGCAAAATCACAAACTTCCAATCCAGCTCTGCAGGTTTGAAAGGCAAAGTCCTGAAAAAGAATACAAAAAAAAAAAAAAAACCTTGTACACACTCCCTGGTAATTTTCAAGGCGGGAAACTTTCCGAGTGCGCCACAAGATTAAAGCTTGTTTGTTCTTTGAAGTTTCTGCTTCTTCTGTATTTTCTTGCTCCTAACAACATGGAGTGTTTTTTTTTTTTTTTTTTTTTTGTAGTTAGAAAATGAGGGATGACCCAAAACTGACAAGATGCACTCCAGGTCTGTGTGTGCGTGCATGTGCGTGTGTGTGTGTGTGTGTGTGCTCTGTGTTCTCCATGCACTCCAGTAATGAGAATAATGGAATGGCTTCACCTCAAAGTCCATGAGCTTTACTTCTGTTATAGATATTTCATGTTGGTTCTGAGACAAACCACAGTACTGAGTAAGCTCAGTATTCCTACTGCTGCAAGTCTCTGTGTATTTTAAAGTGAAATTTCAAGTCTCTTGTTAAGGATTTACAATAGTTATAGTCGTTTACAGCACAATTACTAGTAATTGTATTTTCCTGAAGAATTATGGGATTGATTTTTGTATAGGGCGTATTACAGAAGAGCTGTGTATTAGGTAACGTTAACTAGTTGTTAGATAGGATATGGTGTATGCTAATCCTACTTAAATTAAAGTTAGGGAGAAGTGGGAGGGGAAGGTAATCTTTTAGAGATATGTATGTTAGATAATTAGTTGCATGAGATGGTGAAGTGTTTACCGAGATGTAATTCAGAATCTTTTGTTATTTTGTTCACTTGGTATGTTCTCTTGATATATATATTTAGTTAGTGTGCACTTTTAGTATGCAGATCATGCAGATACAGGTCAAGTTAATGTTCACATCAGACATCAGAATGAGGGAAAAAAAGGGATCTCAGTGACTTTGACCATTGCTTGGTTGTTGGTGACAGATGGGGTGTTTTGAGTATTTCAGAAATTGTAGATCTCCTGAGATTTTCGTGTATAACAGTCTCTAGAGTTTACACAGAATGGTGTGAAAAAAAAAACATCCAGTGAGCGGCAGTTCTGCGAGGGATATGCATTGTTGATGAGAGAGGTCAGAGGAGAATGACCAGACCGAGTCAAGCTACGGTAAGTCAAATAATCACTCTATACAACCGTGGTGAGTAGAAAAGCATCTCAGAATGCACAACATGTCGGATCTAGAGACGGATGAGCTATAACCTGAAGATCACATCAAGTTCCACTCCTGTCAGCCAAGAACAGGAATATGAGGCTACAGCAGGACTCTCTGAATGTAGGCAGTTGACAGTTCACATGGTACAACCTGATATTATTATTTCACAGAATAACACACAGCCCTCACAGCGGAAGCATTCTGTTTCTTCTAAGCAGTTTATTTTGTTAAAAATAGTCACTAATTTATTTTTAATGTCATAGCTAAAATAACAAATATTCATCGAATCACAAAAAGTAAAATTCCATCACATATGTGTGTGTGTAAATACAGTATGTCCTTATTAATAACAGAAACCCAGCTGCTGGGTCTAATAGCTTTCACAGCTTACTGTTTATATACTATATTAAACACATATGTAAATGGAAAGGAATGAACCAATTTTTAATGTTATGTTGGTGGTTGGCTGATTTTTAATGTCATGTTGTACACAAGAATATCTGTTCTACATCAAACCGTTTTGTTTTAGTTGTTTCTTTTTTTTTTTAGCCTTGTTTTCAGTTATCTATTTTTCTTAGTGTTTTGCTATTTCTTAATTATTGAATCTCAAGTGTGTATTGAATGTGCTTAGATCATTGAGCACCATATGGGGATGTGAGTCCACTCCAGCAGGTGTGTCGATGGGAAACATATCCAGCGGCTGTGATTGGAGGCGATGTGCTTTTCTGTGCTGGAGCTCATCCAGCCTAATTGGAGCACCTGGCTTAAGTCAACCACCTCGACCCACCCACTAATTCAACTGCTTAGTCCAGGGTGGAAATCCAAAACAAGATGATGAAGAGCATCATTGGTGTTGGAGGCTGCAGATTTTTCCCTAGGCTGTGTTTGTGAGCTTGTCTGAACAAGCAGATAACGGCAATTCCAGGGAGAAAAGGAGGTAAGATAACATATAATTTATCATTTCTAAAAACCTCTTACATTGAGCCAGTATCTTCCAGCACACCATGCCATGTGTACTGATTTATGATTGTGCAACAGTCTAGAACATTGTTCGTTAGTGTCCATGTGTTGTGCTCTATTCACTAAAGTTAACAGACATTACAAAGGCCTATTTTGTTTTCCATGATCATGTCCTGAAATAGAAAATGAATGAGCCCAGAATGAATTTTTCATTTAAGACTAGACCAAGGGCATTGGGTTGACTAGCTAAAGTTAGCTTCCTGCTTATCTCTCTATGAAGTGTCTTTTGCAGGTGTTTCCCAAACTGGACATAGGCCTCAAATCTGTTTTATATAGCCTTACTTTCAAATTTGCAGGTGTTCTAGTGGGTTTTTTTCTTTTTTCTTTTTTTTTTTTTAGTGAAGAACTGACATTTGTGGCAGCCTGGGAAGACCCCACAGATGACACAGTGGCTGAATTGTAGCGAACAGCTGAAATTAGATTTTATTGCCTATGATATACTTTGACCATATACACTTCAACTTTAAGAAATTCTTAATATACTTAACAAAGGCCGTGGGGAAATCACGTGGTAGGTGGTAAAACCAATCACTCCGTGTAAAGATGTCTAAAATCTTGCTAGCTAAGTTTGATTTCCTCACACTGAATGCCACACTTTGATCAAGTTGTTGGATATCTATGTCCTGTAGTGAAATGGAATGGACATAAGCCCAATCAGTTTGGCTTGTAATCAGATATCATCCCTCAAAATGTCCATAATGCTCCTGCACAGCAGTTGGAAGGAAATCTTTAAATGCAATTTCCTCCCTTTTCATTTTTGGGACTTTAATTCTACACTAAAGATTTACTTGTGGTTGAGACACATGCAGAAGAAAAATATATTTCAGTTCAGGAATTCACACAGATTTCAGAACTTCGGAAGTTTCCAGAACCCTTCAAATTTCATCATGTTATGGGTTTCTCCAGACCATGCAGATACTTTGCGGTTTGTAAAACCATACTTATTCTAGATTTAGCCTACAGAGTGTCCCTAGCCAAAGTGAAAATGACAAAC